>NC_031495.1:65206927-65214485 GCF_000237925.1 Schistosoma mansoni | reverse complement strand
TTTCGTCCTATTGTGAGACTCCTCAGCAGTGCGTATCCACGACCTAGCCTCACGAAATTCGAAACCAGGACCTAACATAGGACCTACAATAGGACGAAACGGCCATCCAGTGCTTCCAGGTTTTCCTTGGTGGTCTAGCTTCAATTGACTCACGCTTTCAATTATGAAAATACTAAATTTTCACAAAAAAACCCTTCTGATTATAATCTAATATTGTTACTTTACCTTGACAAAAATTAGATTAATGAGTCAGTGTATAGAATGTATCAAACCCCTTTCAATCAATCATGTACACATACAACGTATCTTTCTAGGACAGATAAAAAGTATGTCAAATAAATATTTCATTATACTTGCATGAATTGCACCACTATAACCAGACATTTAATAACCTATGATTTTGTGATGGGTTATTGTCCATTAAATATTTTTTATGGGTTATGAGTGTAGTCAGAATATAATTAGTGACTCATATGTCCATTCATATTCCTATTCAAACATTTAGCATTACATTCCCCTTAACTGGTCCAACTGCTAAACGTTGACTCAACAAATCAATCACAAACTAATTCGTGTTTGCTTCTTTAATCTCTCGAGTGAAAGTAAGTTTAGCCATATGCAAAAAATAGTATATGAAGTTATTGAGGGACGTTTATGCTTTAAATCAGAAGAGTTTACAAGATAAAACATTGAAATTATATATTAATTTACAGTTTATCAAATCATTCTTCGTCAATAAGGTAGAAATAAGAGATAAGGTCAAATTTCGTGTTGCCAACACTGCCCGATTTATCATTTCCAAGTACATTAAATGTATTTGTATTTTTTTTTTTTAGAAAAATAAAAAGACCACAAAAGATCCTTGATATTTTAGCGAAGGTATTTGCAGAATGACAATAAAACGTACAAATAATATGGTATGTATACAGTACTGATGAGATAACTTAGGGCATGGGCATAATAACATATTAGTGTTACAAGTGAAATTAATTTTCACACTGAGTATATGGAATACAACATTGGTAGGTGACTGAAAAAATAAAATAACTTGTCTCAAAGTTCTATAATAATACGAAATAACTGTAAAATACTTAAAAAGTTTTTGTGGAGATTTCAGTATTTTTCATAGTTGAAATCATGAGTCAATTGAAGCTTGACCACCATGGAAAACCTGGAAGCATGATTTCAACTATGAAAAAAAAACTGATATATCCACAAAAAAACCCTTCTGATTATAATCATATGCTCACTAGTGACTGACTTCAAGAGATATTTCCTGGAGTTCTAGTGAGAAGCAGTGACCGGTGAAGTCCAACCACGTCTGTTGAGAGATAAGAACTCACTGAAGACAATTGGTGAATGGTTGCTCAAACTTCGTGAATTGATTGAAGTTAGACATTAACACCGTTTGGATGCCGGCCCAGCGGTCCATTGGTTAAGTGCTCTGGCGCGAGACTGGTAGGTCCTGGGTTCGAATCTCGCAAGTGCGGGATCGTGGATGCACACTGCTGAGGAGTCTCACGATAGGACGAAACGGCCGTCAAGCAGTGCTTCCAGGTTTTCCATGATGGTCTAGCTTCAATTGACTCATGATTTCAACTATGTAAAATACTTCCTAACTTTCAACTATTCACTTAGTGAAATCAATCAATGATGAAAATCATATCATCATTGAATTCAATCGTGACAAATAATTATAAAGAATCAAATTGCAATAACAAAACAAAGTTTTCATCTGAAGACAATCTTGAATCTAAATAAACCGAATATCCTTAAACACTTCGATACTCAAGAAAGAATACACATGAAAAGAAATTACTAACAACATAATTAACATACATATCAACTTATATAAAAACATTCGTCTAAATTAGAACGAATAGTTTCACAGTATTTGGGCGCCGAGTAATTGTAAGACATTAAATAGGAAGAAGAATATGTATTTGTAAAATCTCAGCGAAGTGAATATGAAGTAAATCCAACATTTCGCCTGGCAATCTGGTTCAAGCTTTTTCAAGGATATATTATTCCTATTTAATGTCATACATATCAACTGTTGTCAAAGGTCATTTTGAATAATCTTTAAAATATAAGCATTAGAAAAGTATGGTAAGCAGAGATGGATAGTGGCTAGCAGTGAAATCCAGGACGCGCGCCACTTCGTCCTATTTGGGACTCGTCAGCTGGATGTACCTGCATCTCAGAGTTGATGTTCACTCGAACCCAGTACCCTCGCTTCAAACGCCATCGCGTTATCCGCCCGACCACTGAGTCCTGATAGCCACTTGCTTGTGCGATGGGGTGAAGTTTAAATTAATTTTTGTATTGTTTGTTTTAATCTTCCCATCGATGTGTTAGGACTGCAATTGGTCAGTCTCTAATTGGCATATGTGCATACTGTGTGTATTGCCTCGATATAGACTTAATTCACATTGATGGGAAGATTCAAACAAACAATACAAAAATGAATTAGAAAAGTATGCTCAAATATAATGGATTATATACAATGGGTATAGATAGTTACACAATCACAATGGACACTTACATAGTTACATTTTTGTAGCAAAAAAAAATCTTTTCATAATAAACAATTCTCATAATCAATAAAACGGAAATAAATATTTGACAAAACGTAAATTTACAATCATCCTACATAATAGACCAAATAGATCTTCATTATCGTTTTTTTTTGGGGGGGGGAGGGTGAGGGGTAAGAGATTTCAGAATTAATTTATGTCATTAACTGTTTCAATAAGAAAAAACAAACAAACTTAAAAACTAAATTAATTGGAGATATTTTTGAAGATTAAAAAAAAATGCACAATTACAAACTTTAATTGAATAAACATTGAGATAAACAATAAACAAATAGAATTAGATAGGATAGTTGTTGTTGTCGTTGTTGTTGTTGTTGAAGGTATTGACAATTATTAAATTAGGTGGTTCATGGAGGGATTGTTCATTTCAGACAACAAAAAAAGAACTTTTCATTATGTACTGTTTTATACTGAAAAAAATATTAAACAACTGTTTCGTGTAGAATGGTTGATGATAAAAGATCCATATGTGAAAATCACCTATGATTTAATGTCAATACAAAAATTCTTATTATGAATGAGAAAGTAAATAGTTCGAAGTTGCAGAGTAAAGTCATAAATTCTATGAATATCAACCATTGTTGAGTAGGAAAAGATAGTCTTTGTGAATAAAAGGAATTATAATCTAAGCTTAGAGATATTAAATGTAACTGTCACTTATATCCGATTTACTAGATATGTATTCCTCTCTCTCTCTCTCTCTCTATAAACAGTGAACACCTCAGAACCTTGTAAATGTTTATTAGCATGAATAATTATAGTCAGTTACAACTGACCAAAAGTTACAGTTATCGATAAAGGATGAAAATGATAGACAGCTAAAATTTAATAATTCACGTTCTATTCGCTTTTAGTTTCAAAAAAATATTCATTTCAATGGAGACTTAGAGTTTAAACAGATAATAAATAAAAAGTTCATAACTCTTACTGAAGTATTAGGAAATCTGCTACCTTTTAAGAACTCATAAGCTTCATGAGTAGAAGATTAAAATATTACTGATAGTAATTTATAGGTGTTTATGTCTTCCTGTTGTTGGTGCTAAGCACTGAAAATGATTAGCCACTTTTAGTATATGGCCATTCTGGGCGAATTGTCTCTATGTTGTCAGATATTCACAAGTATTTTGGTAAGATTAAGTAATGGCTAGGAGTAAAATTTAGGAAATGCATCTAGTCATATTCGGAACTCATAAGCCGGATGTACCTGCTCAGAATACACATGTGCTAAAAGTGACTGAAGTTGAGTCCTTTATATATGAGAGGAAAGATAAAAATGCTTACAAATTAAATTCATCAGCATTGCACAAGCTATTGACTGTGTAGACTTAGTAGCTCAGTTGATAACATATTAGGCAATTGAAATGAGAGATCCTAATATGCGACATGACTCAGCTGCACCCAGAAGACGAGTCAAGAATAAGACTAAGGGGGGATACTGGATTCCACTGCTTTCGACTACCCAACTTTCCTAGAATTACTGAACGTAATTTAAAAATAGTCGTAAAGTGCTCGGCCACCTCATACATAAGGTAGATACTATAACTACAGTATTCTGAAAAGAACATTCATCTTTCTCAGTTCACATTAGTCTCATATCTTTATTCTCACAAATACCCTGATCTATAACATTCTGTATTTACACAACTTCGTTATTATTAGTATTATTACCATTACTACTCTCATTATTATTATCATTACGATTGGTAACAATGGTAACAATAATAATAGTAATAATACCATTAGTTTTGTCCCGATTAACCAGAAAAAAATTTTCTATTATCTATTATACCCACATGATTTATCTTATTTTATCACATTGATTACAATACGCTGCATTACATCAAATTTTCCTACACCAAACTTAAATGACCTTTCAGATTTATAGATGACATATATTGGGCATATTTCACGTGTTATATTGTCTAGTTCATTCATAATTCATTGATGCATGCCTTATTTCAGTCACTGAAATACAATAATAATGAATTAAAATTTTCCGGAAATGCAGATAAACTTGCTGAGGAATCCCACAATAGAACGAAACGGCCGTTCAGTGCTTTTAGGTTTTCCATGGCGGTCTAGCTTCAATTGACTCATGATTTCAGCTATGAAAATACTGAAATCACCACGAAAAAACCCCTTTTGATAAATTTATTGTAAATAATTGTTTACCCAGATACTCCTTGTTTTTAATAGAGTAAAAAGTGACCTATACACGTAATGGTGAATACTTAAAAGATTATTTCTAAATATATCATACAATATGATTTTGTTCAACTGTATAATTATGACGAATATATAAGAAACATTGTAAACTTCATTATTCTTATGATAATCATGGATATGGTTATTGGGTAGTTTAGAAAATATTCAATACAAATGAATAACCGACAGTGTATCCAACATTTGTAAACTTTCTTACAAAGATCATCATTAAGTGTATGGCCTTGTAAAAAACTGTTCCTCGAACAAGGGTTGTTTGACAATCTGGAAAACACTTCTTATCAATAGACATACACACGAACATATATACATGGGAATATGGAAACAACTTAATTTATGCCTTGTTCTGTCTGATAAATCCATTACGCCATGAGTAGTAAAATACTCTACAAGTAACATACAAAACATGTTAAGTTATTAAACTAAAATGGTTACTTATATTCTAGAAAATAAACTTTACGCTCTTTAATAGTAAGCATTATTAATACATTTAACTAAGGAACACAGGGAAATAAAATAGGAAAGAGAAAAGTAGGTAGGAGAAATTAATTACTGAAAGATTTGGCAAGTTTTGAAAATAACTAGAATGAAGAAAGTAGTCGATACAGACACAACCAATTTACGGTAGAACATGAGAAGAAATGTTGCCAGGCTTATACTCTATATAAGGCAGAGAAATATAAAACACAAATATGCACAATAAGAATTCTACATTACTGGTTCACCAATGGTAGTAGAAGAAACATTTAATGATAGACAGGAAGATAATTTTTCAAGGTAATCTAAAAGAAAGCATTTTGTAGTATATTGATTAAATGGGAGTACGAGAAATGTTTTCTCAATAATAATCCTTTGAAAAATATGGGTCGTATAGAAATAACTGTAATTGTTTTACGCGCACATAGAATGTTGATCAAACGAATTAATCTAGTTGTGAAGATGGAGCCTAATACTGCATCTATAATCTTCCAGACTGATTGCATAAATATTTACAGGACCAAAAATTTACTCGAATAAATAAATTTCTTGATAAAAAGGATAGAAGTGAACTCTGTATTAGCATATCGTGGATTGCTTGAAGTTAGACATTAACATCGCTATATGGCGTCTCAGTGGTCTAGAGGTAAAGCGCTTGCTCTTGAGTTTGAAGGTCCCGGGTTGAATTCCGAATGCGAGATCGTGGGTACGCATGGCTGAGGAGTCCGATACTAGGAAGAAACGGTCATCTAGTTATTCCAGGTTTTCAGTCATAGTTTAATTTGAATTGGTTCAGGATTCCAATGAAGCTCAACAATCTCCACAAAATCATACCATTGATCATCTAGTATCAATCAGATTGTTAGAGTACAGAGAAATATGACTCATTTTAGAATTCTGGAAAAGTGTATTAAGATTTTGTAAGAAATGTAAAGTAGCACAGCTATGCATCTAACTAAATATAACTTCTTAAGAAATCTCTAATTATTCAATGACGAATGTGTAGTAATTCACATTATTAGTGGACAACATTGAACTACTGAAACTGATAAGGTAATCAATTTACAATCTATAACTTAATTCTAACTGTTGAACAAAGTTAGTAAACAAGGGAACAATGGTAGCGAACCATTCAGTGAACAAATTAACGAATGAATTACTCCAAATTCATCCCAAATATTATCATTCTTAATAGAATTATGGGATTTAGATAGGATTCGAAAAACTAACTGGAAATTTTGATGAGCTAGGTAATTTAAATCAGTCATTACTTAAAGTAGCCGTAAAAAATAGTAATACTGTAATATTTAGTATGAGTATGTATGTTTTCCCTTTTTTTAATGTTGATCACACGTTGTTGATCAGACGTAACAGATTATTAGTAGATTGGTGTATGTACGTATGTAGGTATGAAGGTTTATTTGGATGTGTGTGTGTGTAAGAAAGCATCAAGCAGGGATGTAATGAAAGTGTGTTATTTAATGATTAACCAAATCATCCGAGTAATATTTATCTTGTTGAATAAAATCCGTAACAACAAAAAGAACATACCAAAAAATTTGACAGAAAAAAGTGAACAGAGACAATGAATTATTCATTAAGAAAAAAAACGGTACTAATACTACGAAGTAAAAAGCGTAAATAGTAAACACATGGATGATGAGAAAGTAAACTAAATAGAATTAGTTGACATAAAATTGAATATTGAATGAGATGGAAATGAAATTTTGAATGTAAAAAAAAGATTTTTAAAAGGTAGACTACATAATGGGAAAAAATATTTTATTACTATCTCTTGAATACTTGGTTAAATAATCTCAAAAGTGTTAGATTTTAGCAAAATGAAATGCATCAATCTGCAGTAAAACTCCAAGTTATCACCTCAAGAGGTGTGTGTGTGTGTGTACTATAGTTGGCGTTGACACTGAACTGGCTTCATGATATGAATGTATTATGACGGAAAAAACAGTAATATAATCTATTGTAGTGTAATTAACAAACTTTAAACACAAAAAGAAAATAACAAACCATTTGAAATTCATTTAGTATTGTTTGTTTGAATCTCCGCATCGATGCGTTATGACTGCAACTGGTCAGTCTCTAATTGGCATATGTGCATACTGTGTGTATTGCCTCGGTATAGCCTCAATTCACAAGTATGATAAGCAAAGATGGATAGTGGCTAGCAGTGGAATCCAGGACACGCGTTTCGTCCTATTTGGGACTCGTCTGCTGGATGTACCTGCATCTCAGAGTTGATG
>NC_031495.1:65180364-65206727 GCF_000237925.1 Schistosoma mansoni | reverse complement strand
CAAACAATACCAAATGAATTTAAACTTCACCCCATCGCACAGTCTAGGGGCTATCAGGACTCAGTGGGCGAGTGGATAACGCGATGGCGTGTGAAGCGAGGGTACTGGGTTCTAGTGAACATCAACTCTGAAATGCAAGTACATCCGAGCTGACTAGTCCCAAATATGACGAAGTATTCGCGCGTCCTCGGATTCCACTGCTAATCGCTATCCGTCTTTGCTGACAGACCATTTCGTCTCCATTTTATAATTCATTACGGACTCATTTATCAGATACAGATTCGTGTACGCTGTTTTAAACCTGATTTCAAGTGTGAGAGCTAGTGGCACAATGGGGTAGTGCAAACTTAAGGTGAAACAGGGTTCGAACTAGTGACTTAGTGCCTAGAATTTGGATGTCGTTAATATTGAATTACTGTTCTACTGATTAAAAATTGTCTTTTAGGAAATTCAATGTAGTTATCAGTTGGTTTAGATACTGCATATAGTCCGCAATAAAACATGAACATAAATTCTCCGTTCTTAGTAGCGTTACACAAAACAGTTACTGGACATGAAATAAATCACTCTATCGTTTACAATAGTACTCATTTATCAAGCATATGTTTATGTACTATGGGCTTTCAGTTACTTTATTTACCTGAGGTCTAATGAAAATAGCTAGTGATTAAAACAGAACTAGGTAGAGAGTGTGTTTGAACTTGATACCTGTTGCTTTTAAAATCAAATATCTAAATAATTTAGCTGATGATCTGCTTGATGATTATTGGTTTTTAAAAAATTCAACTTACACTGTTTACAGATTGAAGGATTACAATTTAACTTGTTATAAATACCAAGTTTAAGTGTCTAAGCGTTTCAACTCAGTGAGATGAAAACCGACGTATTGGAAGCAGTAGTAGTATCGTTGACAGCAAAGAAATAGTAAACGAGTTAAAAGGCAAAAAATTGTTTTGAAACTGAGAATTTAAGAGAAGATAACCTGTGAACGTATATTTCCAAATTTTGACTGATTCTAAGCCATGTCACATCGTATAGTAACATAGTCATAACAAATAAAGAAATAGAATAAAATGTCATTCAATAACACTAATAAACAATAACATGAACATCTTTTTTGGTTAACTCATCCAGAACTTTATTGTTATGAAACCATGCCAAACTTGTAGTGTAGGTAGTATGTCCCATTCCGAAAATCATTATCCAATGTTGCAAAAATGCTGTTTTTCCTATATTTATCTTTATCAGTGATACATTAATACCCACAGAAAATGTATTCCCATTCAAGTGATAGTTAAAACACCTTAACAATGTCCTTTATCCTATAATTATTATATGCGTCAGCATTCTACACTACTTTTTTTTCTTTCTCTTCCCATTACGTTAATTGCAATGCAAATGCAAATGCAAAAACTGGTCTCTTAAAAACATACATTCATTATAATCTATTCACAATTGTGTCAACCTTTTCATAAATGTGAATTGATGTACATTTGACAAAACTATCTAGAACCTTTTTTTTTCTGCAGAATAAATGACAAACGTCTCAGTAATGATTAATCAGTGAATAAGATTTGACAGTTGAAATCTCATATAAAACAATAAGACAGGAAGGGAAAAAAAGAAATCAGTAAGTAAAGAGATTAAGAAGAAGAAGAAAAACAAGAGTAAATTCTGGTCATAGAAACAAAAATTAAAAAAACTAGAAATATGAAGAAAAACAAAATTGACCAGAAGTAGGGGAGGAAAAAAAGAACAATTCAGATATCCATTTTTTGATTTATTATTTTACTTTTAATATGACGAATTGGAACTGAATTTATCCAAAGCCAAAAGGTTCCTTTTTTTTCAACTTTAAAATTTAATTTTCACCATGGATAACTTTGTTAATTGTATAACAAGAAAGGGAGAGAGTGAGAGAGAGAGGAAAATAAAGCAAGAATATAAGTTGGCAATGAATATGAAATCCAATTAAACAAAGCAATTATCATTATTGTAACCTTCTGCTTACTGTTATGAGTTGATACAAATGAATACAGTAAAGAAAGAGGAACGACGACGGCAGGATATTGTGAAACCAAAAAGTTCTTCATTGAAAAAATAGTCGGAGACAAATGATACAAATGATAGAGAAGAACAGTGAAGATAATGAGAAAACAAAATAGAGAATTGATTCCATGTTGACTGGAAAGGAAAATCTATAGACTTAGTAAGTATAAATGATATATTACGCAAAATTATTGTTTAGTCAATAAAACATTTAGCTTTAGACTGTAACGTTACCTTCTACAAACAGATCTGTATACTATGAGAGGCACAGTTTTTTTCAAGTTTGAGTTTTTGCAGTTGACAATTTTTCGTTGAGATGCTATCAACAAGAGGATATATAACTTCAATAATCAATATTATATGAATTCATGAAAAACAAATGAGTCAGTTCCCGATCCCTTTGTTTCAAATTTCTATTGCATAAAATGCATAGAATACGACAAAAATTAAAGTAACATAAAATGAATGAATCAGATTATTACAGTCAAGTTTAGTACCAATGGCTCCATATTTAAGTCAGAGTATTACTGATCATAGCCAGTCGGTTACGACGTAGGATCTGCACGTATGTACATCTGTCATATTCCGAGGAGAATTGTAAGTGGTAACTTTGAGGACTATTTATGGACCAATATGATACGTATATTTCCTATTGTATGATTGTTAAATAACTTAATTATTCATATTCATGTTTCTTTTATTATAACCTTTGTTTTTTTAAAGGCTATTAAGATATTATCATTCCAAGTACAAAAGGTTTCAAATAAGAGTTTTACATAGTAACAGAAGTTCATATAAACGTCATATGGTTTAACTTCAGTAAGTCACCAAACTTTTTTAGGACTATTTAGAGGGCTGTAAAATGGATCAATTTTAAGTAAATAAGACTAGAATAAAAGTGAACCTAGCTAACAAGTAGAACAAATGGAATGTAACCTGTAACCCATATTCATCTATCAGTCACTAAGATATACGATTCAAAAACAAAAGGAATGTACATGCAGTAGATTAGTGGTTGAATGATTGCACGTTCATTCAATGGACAGAAGAATGAAATTCTGCTCTACATACTTCAATTTATGTGGACGAGTAGAATCACTTGCTCTCAAAATCAAAAGTAGTATTGGTCAAAACTGATTACATAAAATTATCCTAAATAAACAAAATAAACAGCCAATTGTTTAACATATTCAGGTAATTATTACAACAAGGGTTTGTGGAAATTGTAGTAATTTTTAATAGTTGAATTCATGAGTCAATTTAAGCTAGACCTTCATTGAAAACCTGGAAGCACTGCTAAGGAGTCGAATACTAGGAAGAAACGGCTCTCAACCTATTTAAAGTGGCTCTACATTTGTTATTCATAATTTTTTCGTAAGGTGGAGATATTCGTTAACTTTTATTTCATAATCAGGATTATTCGCAACAACAGTGGTGTTTCGTTTGTCTGCCTTAATAATAACAATTTTTCTGTCTTTACGTAGCTGTTTTAGAGCATAAATATCTTCTTTAGATAGATTAGGTATATTCGGTTTTTGATTTAATAACGCAACTGAGATCTTAATCCTCACTGAATTCGTTTGATCATCCAGAACATTATTTAAAGCAGGTTCGATCAACCGAACAATTTCAGAAGCAAAAAGTCGTAGTCTGTTCATATTGAAATCAAGACCCTTTTCAAACAATGATAGTTCATGTTGATTAACATTAGTCACACTACGTTTTCGTGATGAGTAGTATATACGCAAGAACTGAAAAAAATCATATTTATTATACCGAAAAATTTTCACAAATAAAGCTACTTTTTAAAATGGTTTTAGTATTAAAAGACAGTCTTAAAAAAGGACAATTTTATCGGTCGACTAAACTAAACTCGACTAAGTAATTGAAAACGTATCCTCTATATTGTATCACTAACTCCGTAAGTCTATCATAGATATACAATCAAAACCAAATTGTAACATGATAAAATGATGATTCAAGAGAACAAACGATAAACGGCACTGTTGACGAGTGTTAAACAAAAAAAACATTCATTAGGTTGAAATAAATTAGACGATACAATAAAAATGTCAAGACAGTTCTACTGTATGAGGTGGAGACGTGGAGAACTACGAAAGCCATCATCCAGAAGATACAAGTGTTTATTAACAGTTGTCTACGCAAGATACTTCGGATCCGATGGCCAGACACTATTAACAACAAGTTACTGTGGGAGAGAACAAACCAGATTCCAGCGGAAGAAGAAATCAGGAAGATGCGCTGGAAGTGGACAGGGCACGCGTTGAGGAAATCACCCAATTGCGTCACAAGGCAAGCCCTCACATGGAATCCTGAAGGCCAAAGGAGAAGAGGAGACCAAAGAACACATTACGCCGAGAAATAGAGACAGACATGAGAAGAATGAACAAAAACTGAATAGAACTAGGAAAGAAGGCCCAGGACAGAGTGGGTTAGAGGAAGCTGATAGGTGGCCTATGTTCCATTGGGAGTAACAGGCGTAATTAAGTAAGTAATAAAATAACAGATATGGTGGTAATTTGATTTAATATTACTGAACATGACAAAACACACATTAGATTGAATTGAGATGTGATAATATACAGACACACAAAAGACTAAAAACCTCTGAAGAGGAATTACACAAATAACAAGAACCAACGGTGGAAAGAAAATCGCAACCACAAGAGCAATAAAAAAGGAATTGGATAATTTTAAATCATTTGAGCGAAAATGATTAATTAATTAATTTAATTAAAGCAGTTTCTATTAACAATTCAGTCTAATTAGATAATAATTGAAAAATAGGAGAAGAGAATAAATTTCTGAACTATGTACCTTCTCCTTGAATATCAACCGAAATAAAGAATCAGTAAAGATAAATAACCTTAAAATTTATAACAAATGCTTCAGCCTAAAACTTTTACTGAGAGCTAACTAGTCATAGATTATGTAATTGTTACATACTACTAACTGAAATTCATTCTCGTATAAAACCACATCATATTAGAAAATGTTTTCAATTACAATGAATCACTTGTCTAGTGATCCTTAACCTTCAAATTTTCAACAGCTAGTGTTAGTTAATGATAAAGTTATATCTTTTCCCAAGATGAAGCGAATTCCTGGGCGGAGATTTTTCCTTTGATCTGGATGATTTGGCTGTGGAGAATAACAATGAAAGCACCACGATCAAACCATCCAGCTCCAATAACAAAACTCCAACTAAATCACCTGCCCCCGACCACTGCTGTTACCTTGACGTGGTGGTCGGGCTTGCCTATCGTGGTGAACCAATCGAGTTATACTGACTAGAACAATCGTTCCTCAAGGTCTTACCATGCGAGGCAGGTCGGTTGAAGAGCGGTAAGACTAAAAGCAGCAAACCCAAGGTCCAAAGGCGAAGTCCTACTGCTGATTGTAAAGAGGTGTGACGACAGTAAAGTGTTTCCTTCAGACAACCAGCATCTTCGGAGATGCTGCCTTCGCACAAGGAGGGGTGTAGTTACAAATGATCGACCCTAAGAATGCACACCTCACTTTATCCCACAGATTTCTGTCTCTGTCGGTTAAGTCCCAACAAGTACGGAGCTAACAGAAAAATTACCCACAAAAAGGTCTTGTGTGACCGTACTTAAGCAGTTGTCCCTTGAGCACTTCGGTTACGCTTTCAGGTCACTAAGACCACCTCTAATCCAATTTCCTTTTCAGGTACCTCTAGAAGAACCCTTTCACGGTGTGGGCAACCGGGAAGTGATTACTTCCCTCATACCTCTAGCACTCAAGGTCATTACATTCATAACCAAACTCCTTCAATTCCTATTATTCCTCCTACCTCGACTTTCAACACTAAACTTCCTCTTTCGGCTTCCTTTTCAGGTGTCACCATAGCCAACGATTCTACTGAGGAAAACACTGTCCTAGGTCTACTAAAACCTCGCGCCAAACTACACATTGAAGCCTTCGTACGTTGGCCGACTTCACTACAACAGGCCTCATTGGCTAAAACCCTGGAATCTCGTACGATTGATGTATGCTGTGTCTCCGAAACACGCATACAGGATCCCAGTGTGGTCATCCACTTGACCTCACCTCGCCGACGAGATACACCATCCGTGTATCTGGCGACCCGATGACTAGTTCTCGTGGACTTGCAGGTGTAAGCATAGCACTTAATACGAGAGCATAACAAGCACTATTAGAGTGGGTCCCCGTTAACAGTCGCCTATGTGCTGACCGGCACCAAACCAACGATGGACTCAAATAGACCATATTTTCATCAGTCATCGTTAAAGAGGCTCAATGGAAGACTGTCGCTCGTTTTGAAATACATATTTAGACTCTGATCATGCTTTAATTCGAGCACGCGTTTGTTTGCACCTCACTGGACACAAAAAAACTATACTAAGAAGACCCATTAGGATTGAACTGCGTGACGAGAAAACCAAAAATAAGTTCCAAGAACAACTAAGTTCACATTTTGACAGTTCTGAAAACGAAGCTGACCCAGATATTGCTTGGAAAGATATATGAACAGCTGTGGAAACAGCAGTCGCATCAATTAGTAATTTAAACCAAAAGGTTCCAAAAAGCCAATGGACTTCTTCCAAGTTTATTGTACTGATGGATTCTCGTAAACTCATCCCATCAAACTCTGAACGCGATGGGGAGCGAAAGCAGATCAGATCTAGGTTAACCAAAAGTCTAAGGAACGATCGTGAGCAGTGGTGGGCAACGAAAGCAAAAGAGATGGAAGAGGCAGCGCCTGTAGGCAACACCAGACAACTCTTTAGACTAAAAAAAGAAACCGGAATTAAGAAGTCAAGTGTAAGCGAGACAATCTCGGCAAAAGATGAGACTCTTATCTGCTCTCAGCCCAGGCGTTTACAATGATAGGCGGAACACAGTGTTACGTATGCGTGAACACCGATTGCCGCGACGCGCAATACTGACTAGTGTTTGGGGTGGTTAGAAGAGAGTTAGGGGCGGCCAAACCAAAACATGGCATCAGTGCTTGAAGTCACTAACTTCTAGTCTTAGCCATGTTGGCAGATGCAGACTACTTGGTTGGGGTCCGCGTGACTATCTTAACCAATGGTTGGAGACTCCTAGTGACATGGCTCAGGATCGATCACAATGACGTAGGTGTACACACTCTTTATCTTCCCTCAAACCGTGAGATTATAATTGCTTCATATCTGTCTTTTTTCCTGCACTATATCCTTATATACGATCTTTCTTTTATATATTACCACCATCAAATTAGCTACTTCTATGAATTCGGTGTTCATCTTGTGCTTATGAGGTATGGCAACTCAGACCGATGCATAATTGTGCCTGGTCCTACGTTGTGGCTGACTGACTGACTGACTGAAAACATCCGCCTGAGCTACAAATCTTCACCACCATCTCGGAAGCAAATTCATACTAACCACTTTACAATTTATCAATGAATTACAATAACTGTATTCAAACGTAGAAATAAATTGAAGTGAAGCAAAGAAAAGAAAAAAACTAGAGAAATATCTAGAGATTACCAAAAGTATGTGGGAAAAATGCATTAGTGTTAAAGTAAGAATGAATTTATTTCTAAGTTACATAGTTCTAAAAAGATTTTCGACTGGACTATGATGATAACTATTACTGTAGAATTTTGTGACACCAGAAAGAAGGGTAATAAAATATTTCAGATAAGTGTTGTTCAAATTGGAACATGAAACAAACGTGAATGATAAGAATAAAAAAAAATAATAGTAGTGGTGGTAGCAAACAATGTTTTTACATGTCTCGTAATCCTGTACGTAAATAATAAATAAATACTATTTAAAAGAAACGATTAATTTGCTTACATGGTTGTAAAAAATTGTTATCAAAAACATATATATACTCATCTTCATACTGTATTTCCACGTTTCAGTATACGTCCTGGGAGTATGAAGTATCACAGCTACCATTTCGTTAAAAACGTTCTCTCGTAACAATGCAGAAATACTGATAATTTATGTAGGTTTGTACTATTTTTTAACGAAACAAGTGACGGTTTCAGTTCAAAAGAAATCAAGTAGATAAAGAATTTTTCGACGGATTTATTTACAGACTATAGATTAATTAGTGCGTTAGTCTTAAACTCCTGTATGCTAACGAGTATCTTGAAGATATCATGCAATCTTGTATTGTTATCATATATATGACTGAATATGGTAACCTTTATTATGACGTTATCATGACTGTTAATATATATATAGTAGTCTTAAGGTGAAGGCCCCTCTTCGAAGTCCTATGTTCGAGTCCTGGCGAGAACGTGAGTCCTCAGGGTTGAAACGTCTGATACAAGATTTACAGATATATTCATTTTTCAACAGAGAGAGAGAGAGAGAGTACTCAATTCGGAAACAATAAAAAGTCTTATAACTCCAAATGATTAGAAGGCTTAAACAAATGTTTCAGCTTAATTTAAAAGAAATGATCAAAATAAGAACGAAATTGTTACTTTCATTAGAAATGGACTGTTCACTGACCGCTGTGAATTTAAAAAATGCAAATAGATTCGATAAATGAATTTTAAAAAACAAAATATGGGGTGTTTGTGGGGAAATAATAGATTACATTACGGAAAAACTTTGGGGAAAAATTAAGTATGCACCTAAACACACAGTGAATGTTCATGATCCATTCAAAGACTGAATCAAAGATTTTCGGACCTCACGACTGAGCATGTTACTTTTAAACCATTAATGTCTGCGTTCGGCAGTTAAAGTTTTAAACTTAAAGTGACCTCCAGAATTTTAATGACTGTCTAACAACTAAAGTCAGTATACGATCCGAAGTAACTCCGTATTCAAAAACCTCCACAAAGTTTCTATCCTACCAGCATATGTTTAAAATATCCAAGTTGAAAAACAGAAAAGTAGAAATACTTATTTAATTACAAACAATTAAACATATATACTTGTGAATTGCAAATGAATAGCTATGATACAATTAAACCACTTATTTTGACCCATATAAAATCTAGAAGTGAGTGAAGTAGTTGAACTACAAATGAAAGTAATAATCGAAAAATTGTAAGAACAATCCGTTTTTTTTAAAGTTGGAATATATTAACTTTCCGAAGATTATTGGTGGTAAGGGATTCGAAAAGCCGTGTAAAATCTAATCATTAATAAGGTGTTGAAACAGACAACTTGAACTAGGAATAGTAGAGTGAGATGCATTCTATTGGAATTTATTTGGAATTCTGATTACATTTTATTGAAACACAACATTTTCATGTTATTTTGATTTTCATAGTTGAAATCATCAGTCAATTGAAGCTAGACCACTATGGAAAACCTGGAAGCACTGGGTGGCCGTTTCGTCTCATTATGGGACTCCTCAGCAGTGAGCATCCACGACCCCGCACTCGCGAGATTTGAACCCAGAACCTACCAGTTTCGCGCCGGAGCACTTAACCGATTGACCACTGAGCTGGCATCCAACGGTGTTAGTGTCTAACTTCAACTGATCCACGAAGTTGAGCAACAGTTCACCAATTGTCTTCAGTGAGTTGATATTTCTACAACAGACTTGGTAGAACTCCACTGGTCACTGCTTCTCACTAGAACTCCAGGACATGTATCTTGAAGTCAGTCACTAGTGAGCCGTCTAGTGCTTCCAGGTTTTCCATGGTGGTCAAGCTTCAATTGACTCATGATTTCAACTATGAAAAGTACTGGAATCTCCACATAAACCCCTTCTAATTTCATATTCATATATCAATAAACAACAACCAAGACAACCTTAATTGTGAAAAGAAGAAAATATTATCAAGGCAATCTGTGAAAAGGTTAGACAAATAACACAATTAGTAGACAAATAAATTCGTACACATATAGGCTTATATATATACACATTTTTTTGCAACCAAGCATTGAAAAAATAAACGTAAAATGTATTTTGATAAATTAAAAATCGAACTCACCTAACTGAGTCATTCCTATGTAAATTGTAGGTTTCCAATATTCACCATGGTGATATGAAAATAAAAGAAAAAGTATAAGATGAAAAACTAAACCAAACAAAAAAAACAGTGAATAATCAAGTTCCAAAAAAAAAACAATACACATTAAACTGTTTACGAGTAATACTATCTATGTCAATTTGTAGACAAAACTATTATTATTCATGTAATTTGTAAATAGATAAAATGTAGATGCGTAGATGGAGACCTACTACAAAAGTTCAGTTGTTATTAAGAAAAAAGACAAACAAACAAATAAATTCTAAGCACAATCATTAATTATCAAAAGGGGTTTTGTGGAGACTTAGTATGTTTCATAGTTGAAAGCATGGAGTCAATTGAAGCTAGACCACCATGGAAAACCTGGAAACACTGGACGGCCGTTTCGTCCTATTATGGGACTCCTCAGCGGGTTCGTGGGTGCGCACTGCTGAGGAGACACCGTTGGATGGTGATTCTGATCTACAGGTCAGGCGTTCACGCGCGGGACTGCAGGTCTTGGGTTCGATTCTCACATGAGGAGTCCTGAATGCGAACTGTTCAGGAGCTATACATACTAAGTCACTCCGCGATGTAACCCACTATTACTACTACTTAACAGAATCAAAGCACCAATTCCAATGAGTTAACAATTTTTTAAATAGTACAATGCGTCTATTTACCGCTCTATTTAATCTACCGCCTGAAAATAAATCACACTTAACGACTCTAAAAGAAGCAACGAGTAAACATAACCATACTAAGATAATCATATCTAAAGACAATCGACAACTCAACAAACTTTAAAATGAGTAACCGTCAGAAACTATCAAAAGAGTAAAATAGACCAAATTCCATAATGAGGTATTAAAAAAACCCTCTTCAGAGGTGAAAAGAACATCTGATCGATTACTCAATATGAAAACAAACTCAAATAGAAATAATACTTGTCTATTCTACATCATGTTTATGCTCTTCATTGGTTTTTTTTTACTAAAGACTGATAAATTACATTTCTAGTTTTAATAATTCTGATGACATCGAATGAACGGTCAGTGGTAGACAAGGTGTAATTGAAAATTGAGATTCTACACTGTACCATGTTCTCAATCCCACAAGAACCATATACAGTGTCTGAAAATCTTCTGGTAAACAAACTACTAATTATTTACTGAATTATAATCGGATGACTTTAACCTATGAACATTTTTTTAAGTTAATGATATGGTGAAAACATTATGTAATGTCACCCACTGGTTCGCAAGTATTTCATCTCGCAGTAAGTCAAGTCCAGATGTTATGAATTCTTATGAGAGTTCTAGATTTTAATCTTGAGCGGAACCGTGTATTTACAAGCTGAGGATAATAAATCTGGTCAGTAGTTTCTAGAATTCAATGGTTGACCAATTGGTCGTTCGAGTACGTTTTCAACTTAGCTACCGAAGTACATTTAACATCCTTAGAAACTTCTCCCGAGATTATTATAGTGATTATTTCACTTCATCGATAGACAATATCACAACAATCTTTCGAAAATTTATTTCATCATTGGATGCGCACTGCTGAGGAGTCCCATAATAGGACGAAACGGTCGTCAAGCAGTGCTTCCAGGTTTTCCATGATGGTCTAGCTTCAATTGACTCATGATTTCAACTATGAAAAATTCTCTAAATGATTTAAAATATCTACCTATAATTTTAATACAATTTCGAATTCAAACTGACCACTTAAAATAAAACCAAAACTTATTAAGTACTCCAATCAACATGATTAATGGATTAGGATACTTAAATCCCCCCCCAAAAAAAGAACACAAGTGTAATTACAGTTAAATATTTAGTTTTGATAAATAAAATATACTAATCATTATATAATTGATTTTAGTTTATATACTTGTTACTAGTAATAATAAGAATAATAGTAATATCTTAAATGGATTTATCTCTCTAATAACAACACAAAGAATCGTGAACTCTCATTTATCCATGCATAACAAGATGAAAGTGGAGGGTGAAGACGACAAAGAAATGCATAAAATGAAATCAAGTAAAGAGAGAAAGGAAGAGTACAGTTTGTCGGCAAGAATACAGCATACAAACATGCACACACACACAGAAACACATACGTATACATGGAATATCAAATACATAGTAAATAAATAAATAAATAAATCTAACCACCTTCGTTCATACACAAACTGAAATTATTAATTATGTATACACACTATTCTATAGATAATCGGATAAGAAGTTGGAGGGAAAAAGCGATGAACCATATTTTGATACATATATGGAGAAAGAAGATCGGAAAGAGTTGGTAGAGTGAGGTGAGGAGGGAAGACAGTGAGTGGGAGATGATAGTAACGAATAAAATAGGAGATAAGATGCATTAAAAAGAAGTAATTTATGAGTTAATAATGATGATAACAGTAAATATTTCATTGCTTAGCGTAATAGTATCTGACCAAAAAACACTAATTATATATAAGACTTATATATCTGTACTATTGGAAAGTCATTGGTAAAATGAGTAAATTTGCCCAATAAACCTAGTATGTGTATTCGTATGTGTGTGTGTGTGTGTTTGTTCAAGATATATAATTCTCATCGTTTATTGGGAGTGTACATGTTCGTGACTCAGCAGTACCTAAAGAGGAATATGAATGCACACACAGTTTGTGTATAAATGTGTTTAGATGTATGTGTGCTAATGAATTCAAACTTTGATTGTTTATATAAGTGCATATCAACCTATCCTTATATTAATAAATCAAACAAACAAATATTTTCTTATTTCCAACATAGTAAAAGAAAATTCGTTGAAATAAAAATTTATTCTCATCATACATAGGGGGGGGGGACTTTCTTCGTGAATTCGTTAGAGATTTATTGTTTTCCTATATCAATTAAAGAGATTAAATACATTGAAAAAAGATCAATTTTAGGATCGGTTTACATCGTAAAAGAGTTTGAGTTGTCCTGTGATGGATATTCAAGACTGAATTTCGACCAGTCTTTATCGTTATATGTTCAGTGGGTTTAAGTTGTATAACGAACCAAATTGTACAAAACATGTGTCCTAAATTCCGCTGCTAGCCATAATCCATCTATTCTATATTATCTTATATTTCCTTTCTCAATACATAACGATATTCCGAAAACGAAATATGGTAGTACTGGTCAAACTTTCACAAAGAAGACAAAGCTTTGAATATGTTGAAAGGATGTTTTCATCATAAGAAACATGTTCCATTCAGCTTCAGATTCCAACACATATTTATGATACATGATATATTGTCTGCTTTTTATCCATAAAAGTGAATTGATTTGAATTATAATGATTTAGTGTGTAAAACTGTGGTGAAGAGACGAATGAACGAGAATGACAAACGTTCGAAACTATTCTTTTTAGGAGATTAGTGTTTATATTTTTAATATGTACCCCTTAAACAATCAGCACACAATTTTTTTTAATTTTCTCTTAATTGGTTGACTTATTAACTGTTGTTACATCCTTCCATTTTCCCAAACTGTTGTAAATTAATTATAAACTTGTAATTCCAGTTGTCACCGAAAATGACCTGGTTAGGTATACGGTGGGATATAAATACATATAAAGATTTAAGTCTTTGAGTCAACGTATTAAAATGTACATTGGGTTTGTTTTCTCACGCTCTGATCGAAATGTACGGCAGAGAGGGATGGTGGAGATTTGTAGTTCAGGTGGATGATTTTGATGGAGTTGTGTTCTCCATCCAGAGGGATTTTGGGTGGGCCAATAAGCGTTAGTATTTCAAGTTACCGAGTCAGGATATGAGTATTTTTGTTTCAAGGATGACAGAAAGACAACGTTAAAACACTAGGTGAAGTTAGTATAAAAACTTAAGGTGCACATTTACATTAATATTTGAAAGGATGAAATAATGATAATGACACATACCACGTTTTCCAGTTACATTCGGAGTAGATCGGCAGGAATAACGACCTAAAAGGAATAGGAATTGAACAAAAAAATTTCTCAAAGGAAACCGAAAAATACTTCTCTATCACTGATTACATAAAGAATAGGTATTATTTAATGGGTGTCATACGATGTTTCCAATATTACATTAAAATACGGACTTGTATTATGATGCGAGAATAAGACTAAGGAAATTCCACAAATACAAAAATTTATAGTAAATATTCTGAAAATTGAAAGTTAAATCAAATAATTACTGAAAACTACTAATACTGAAAGGAATTCAACTCATTAACCAGTAAGAAGATAGAGGACAACTAGGCTTGTTTAGGGTTAAGTGAGTAATAGTGTGTTGCTTAATAGATAACAAATAAGATAAATTTTTTTAAAAAAAATGTCGTTTGAAACAACATACTGAGGCTGAGAACTAGTTCAAAATGCAAAATATCCCGCCAATGACCAAGTACAACAACCTAAGAGGGAGGAAATTTATAGCTTAGATACTGTTATACCAGTAAATAAATAAAAAACTGGGAGTAATTTTGAACTCATCCGCTAATATGATCACAATTAATGAAACGAACTAAGTTCAATCGTTTTCAGTAATTCTTCTAAAATGTGTATACATTTTTAACGAGAATAGCATGTTCAAATGATGGTTAAAACTTGATTAGAATAAAATCACTGTTGAAGCTTTAAACACAGGCGACATAACACCAAAAGTTACGGATGAAAATCGCATCAAACCTATCAAACGAAAACGCAGTATACCACCAAAGTATGAAGTCACGATTCATACAATCATATGATCATCTAGTGCAAAAGATTAACCAATCTATTATCATCTATAAGAATATAGCACAACTTTCTAAACTGTATTCATCATCTTATTTGATCACACGATCGCTAATTTATGCCAAAATGATCGTTTGTAATAGTTATAGTTGAATGAAAAAAGAAATTGTAGTGATAATAAACTTATTAAGTATGGAACACGTACCAAAACACTATCATGTTATTATTATTTAAGAAATGGATGAGATTTTTCATTAAAATACTCGGAAAAAAATATTATCCTTCGGTATACGTAGCTTGAATAATTTTTTCTGGTTACCGTTTTTATAGCGAGTTGGTTTTCTACGGGATGGGGTCGCTAACCCCATGCCCAACCCTCATCCTTTACCCGGGCATGGGACCGGCAGTAGCCTCCGGAGGAGCTATAGGCGAAGAACTAGAAAAGAAGGCCCAGGACAGAGTGGGTTGGAGGATGCTGGTCGGTGGCCTATGCTCCATTGAGAGTAACAGGCGTAAGGAAGTAATACGTAGCTTAACTTTTATTGCCTTTTTTGTAAACTCTTGAATTGTAATAATTTGCAGATATTCAAAACATTAATTACACTAGAATTTTTCTAGTATATGATGTACGTAAGTGTGAAATAGAAGTTACACAGGATATTAGATTATCATCCATAGGAAGATGGATCAATGCAATTTATAAAATCTAATTTTATCCATTGCTTATGATTGATTTAACATGAGCCTCCAGTTTGTGAATTCATTGTTCTACAGCTTAACATCATATTTCTTTTAAACCTATAAGTTTTATTATATATATATATATATATATATATCAGCTCCCATGATACCCCGAAAAGACTAATGATTAACGAATAATCCACTTCAGAAAGGGTTTTAATGACCTCAGACATTTGTTCTGTATCTAACCTGCGATTACACTACCTATTTTATTGTACTCATGTATTATGCTGTAAACAAGACAATTCTGCATATAAAATTTAACTGCTACCATTAGATTAACCCTATTTATGCAGTGAGATATCTTAATCATGTTCACCGTATAGGTATTCAGATATTCAACAAAGAGATGTTTAAGAATTGTAAGTGGAGAGATAACAATAAAGTCATTTATGGAATACAGGTTTGTATATTCCGCTCAGAGCCACACTTAAGGAACAAAGATCAGTGATATCATCCGTCTTCGCGAACCAAATTGGACTGAATAGGGTTCAAAACTGTGAATTTTCTGACGAAAGTTGAGGGATTTAACCTTTAGGCAGTTACTCCACTAAGCTAATTCATTAAATAAATGACCAGTTATAGTTAGTTATGCGTAGCTTCATTTAACAGTTGAATAAACAAAAAACTATAAGACATTCTGATGTGCATACTAAAAGACATATCGACGGTCAAATGTAGAAATATCAATAATATATTGAGGAGCATTGTCAGAAAGGAAATGTAATGAGGCAATGGTCCTCACCTAATGGAATTAAACACCGTTCTTACAGTGTTTGTGAACAGTGAGCAAAATCAAAAGTGTTGGCAGTTAACTAAAATATGTAAATGTTAGGACAAAACACAGAAACTTAGTTATAACCCATAAAGTGACTACGAAGAATGAGTTCGTATACTACTTTCACAGAAAGTGGTTGTTAAATGAACCATTAAACAAATTCAAATGTCTTCCCAATTATTCATCACGACTATTTGAATGAAATACTGACACCTATCAAAACATTAAACCAAGTTGACGATTTAGTTCTTCAAATTCCATGTATTAAAGAAGAAATTCTAGGTATAATCCGTATAGGTAGTTAATATTACGCAATAAAATGTGGTCCGACCTAAACATTATTAAAGGATTGGTGAAATAAAATATTTTCGATTGTTGTTCAATAAGAAGTGGCGTCTGTCTGAAAAGTTTTTTTTTTAGAAAAACCAAAACGAAACATAAAGCTTATCGATTAAAATCAAACTAGGATTTAGTTGATAAACAAACATTTGGAATTGATTAGCAACCTAAAGTATTCTCGAACAAATAACTAATGTAATGAAAGAATATTACACCAGAAATTTTTGAAGACAGGTAGTAGTAATAAAATACAAATCTATCACATGAATTGCAATTAAATATTAAACTCTGTATCCAGGATTTAAACTAATCATTCTAAATGTTTTATGCAATATTTTCATAGTTGAAAGCGTGAGTCAATTGAAGCTAGACCACCATGGAAGACCTGGAAACACTGGACGGCCGTTTCGTCCTATTATGGGACTCCTCAGCAGTGCGCATCCACGAACCCGCTCTCGCGAGTTTCGAACCCAGCACCTACCAGTCTCGAGCCGAAGCCCTCAACCGATAGACCACTGAGCTGGCATCCAACGGTGTTAATGTCTAACTTCAACTGATCCACGAAGTTGAGCAACCATTCACCAATTGTCTTCAGTGAGTTCCTATCTCACAACAGACGTCGATTTGAACTCCACTGGTCACTGCTTCTCACTAGAGCTCCTAGATATACTTCTCGAAGTCACTAGTGAGCATATGATTATATTAATTATCAGAAGGGGATTTTGTGGAGATTTGGTATTTTTCATAGTTGAAAGCGTGAGTCAATTGAAGCTAGACCACCATGGAAGACCTGGAAACACTGGACGGCCGTTTCGTCCTATTATGGGACTCCTGCAGTGCGCATCCACGAACCCGCTCTCGCGAGTTTCGAACCCAGCACCTACCAGTCTCGAGCCGAAGCCCTCAACCGATAGACCACTGAGCTGGCATCCAACGGTGTTAATGTCTAACTTCAACTGATCCACGAAGTTGAGCAACCATTCACCAATTGTCTTCAGTGAGTTCCTATCTCACAACAGACGTCGATTTGAACTCCACTGGTCACTGCTTCTCACTAGAGCTCCTAGATATACTTCTCGAAGTCACTAGTGAGCATATGATTATATTAATTATCAGAAGGGGATTTTGTGGAGATTTGGTATTTTTCATAGTTGAAAGCGTGAGTCAATTGAAGCTAGACCACCATGGAAAACCTGGAAACACTGGACGGCCGTTTCGTCCTATTATGGGACTCCTCAGCAGTGCGCATCCACGATCCCGTACAACGGCCGTCCAGTGCTTCCAGGTTCTCCATGGTGGTCTAGCTTCAATTGACTCACGCTTTCAACTATGAAAATACTAAATCTCCACAAAACCCCTTCTAATAATTAATATTATGCAATACTTGTCTATTCAACGAAAAAATAACCAAAAGGTAAATTGCTGTCTAACTCATTTGACTTTGAATGAGTTCAGCAAAACTAGACGCCAATTTAATGGTGAGGACTTTATTGTCGTTCAAAACAATTCAATTAAGGTTTAATTCAACAAAATCTGTTGTAGATTTCTCGAGACAAATATGTTCTGAATTTGCTTCCAACTTCAAAAACTGGACAATTTACGTATGTCAGTCAGTTGTGAGCAACTTAGAACCTGGAAAATATGTGCTATGTTTAGTCCCAATGTTCCTCACTCAGTAGTTATGATATACCTGAGTAATGCCTCGAAGGGATTTACAACCGAAAACTAGTAAACTACGAATGTCGTCTTTGTTAAAAGGGCATGTTTCACAACCAATGTAAACCAATGTAATTCCTGTTGAATAATCAAACGCATCCATTAGCAGCGCAGAATATACAGTAACAACCAAAAATGAATACATATGGAAATAAGAAGACAATGCAAATACGAAGACAAAACTAATGATTGATATACGATAATCAAGAGAAAAATAAGAACTGTATATTCCTAAGGTAATTTCCACAAAAACTGATTACGATTTGCAGCTTTTAATCTATACCTTAAAATAGTAAATGCCTAATTCACAAATATACTAATTCTGAAAAATAGAAATAATTAACACTTTTTTGTTTCTTTGAAGTAAAGGAAAGAACTGATATTCAGTTGATGTCTAACTAACCTGTTGATTGGCGAATATTTTCTAAGCCTGGTGGTAATGTAGATGAATTCATTCGTTCTGAACGACGGAAACCCATAAGACCAGACCCAAGAGAACTGGAACCAGGTGAAAGTTGACGTTGTCGAACATACATATCACGTTTAGGTCGACCTGTTAGTGAGATCGGTGTGTTCGACACTCCAACAGATATTGATGTACCACTATAACTTGGTAATTTAGATGGGCTACATCCATTTACTTGCTTTTGTAATTCAGTATCATTTAAACGTCGGAACGGCATAGAATTACTTGTCGCTGATCTAACTACATCTCTTCTTGATACATGTTGATGACTTGGTGTATAATGTGATGAACTGAAATTATTAGATCTTGCTAATGATCTAGATCGATGACCAATATTTTCATTACTCATATTTGGATTTAATTCTTCACTACTCATTATAGCTGTAAAACCTTGTTCTGCTAATTGAAGATAAGATATAGGATATTGACGACCATAATCAACACCTGGTGGACAGATACGTCGTTCACATGCTGATGGTGTAAATGAATTAGGTGATATAGTTTGTCCAGGTGTAGTAGATAGTAAAGTATCAATTGTTACTGGTCCCATGCCATGTTCCTTATAAAAAGGTAGAAGTTATATACAGAAATATGAGTTTTATTGAAAATAGTGAGAAAAGGTAAAATGCACAATAAGGAGAAATAATTGTATAAATAATGATTGATCAAATCCGGTTTATCCCAGTACGCTAGACCATAGTATCATGATGCATATGCTAGTGAGTAATGACCATGACTAAGTTTTTTACATCTTTTTGACAAAATCAACAGTGTTATAAAAAAGTTGGTACTACTATTAAAATGATCGTGATTGGAAAAATACTCAGCACCCCTAATGAAGAAAAGTTGATAAATTGTAAGGATTTTTAATTTGACACAATTGTTTACAGTGGAATGAAAGAAGACCAATAACTGGAGAGACTTTACAATGGGTTCAAAAAATAATCAAGAGCTAAAATTCCAAAAATAAAAAGTGCATGGTTTGGTATTAAACAAAAGACATAACTATCAACAGTGATTAAACATTGACTAGCTATCATAAAACTCCACCTGTAGCTCTTCTAGAGTTACAGATGGTTCAAGTCTGGGAAAAAGGAAGAGGGCTGAGCATGGAGTCAGCAACCCAATACCGTAGAATAAAAATCTTGCTAAGAAAAACCTCAACAAAATTAAACAAATTAAACCATTTAAACTCTGTCCTCTGAGTTGAAGGAAGAATTAGGACGCCTCATGATGAAAGCCGAGATTTTTAGGAAGTCACGAGGCCGATGCCCTTTCTAACAACCAGAGCAACAATTTTTATAGCTACATGGAACGTCCGAACAATGTGGGAGACCGGGAAGACCAATCAAATAGCAACGGCAACGAGGAGATACAAATTGGCGGTACTAGGAATCAGTGAAACTCATTGGACCCAAGTTGGACAGCAAAGGCTAGATACGGGAGAGATGCTACCGTACTCCGGTTACGAAGAGGAAAATACTTCACACACTCAGGAAGGTACTCTTATGCTGTCTAGAGAAGCATGAAATGCACTCATAGGATGGGAGTCTGAATTATCAAAGCATCTTTCAAAACAAAGAAGGAGGGGATCACAATGAATATTATCAAACGTTATGCATCCACCAATGATAGCGACGACAACAATAAAGATCAGTTCTATAAGAGGCTGCAATCAATCATAACGAAGTGCTCAAAACAACTCTCAACCAATATCAAAGTGAGAATCTTCAATACGAACGTCAAGACAGTCCTACTGTACGGAGCTGAAACGTGGAGAAGAAGTATTCATAAACAGTTGTCTACGCAAAATGCTCAACATTCACTGGCCAGATACTATCAGCAACAGCCTTTTATGGGAGAGGACAAACCAGCTTCCAGCTGAGGAGGAAATTAGGAATAGACGTTGAAAGTGGATAGGACATATATTGAGGAAATCACCAAACTGCATCACGAGGCAATCCCTAACTTGAAATCCGGAAGGGAAGCGGAAAAGTTGAAGGCCAAAGAACACATTACGTCGGGAAATAGGAGCAGATATGAAAAGGATGAATGTTAATTGGAAAGAATTGGGAAGGATTGCCCAGGACAGGGTTGGATGGAGAATGCTGGTAGGCGGGTGGAACAGGACATGTGTCTGTAGATTTGTAGCACATCTACTTCTCAGCGTTCAGTGTGTGTGCATTATCTGACGTCTTCCGTTTACGTAGTGAGTGAATACTGCATTTGAGTTTAAATTTTACTAAGGATTTAATTTTAAGCTCTAACTTCCACTTTGTAAGCTATTTTGCATCTAGTAAGTTGAGGTAAAACATATGTAGATGGCTTTACATGATTTAAATGAATTCCCCATCAAAAATTACACTTACATGTAGCACAAATATGGTGAATAAACGGACAAACGCTCTAAAATGCTAAATATAACACTTAAGGAACATCGAAAAAAATCCTCACACAATTCAATACGCTGTAAACAAATGAATATTTTACGCATCTAACGTAGTCAATCATGTGCAATTTGACAAAAAAAACAACAGGATTCTATTGATAAACATGTGTATGTCCATGTACAAGAACAGACCTCCAAAGTAGTAGACAATAAAAATTCATGGAGTGAAAACTGAAAAGAGTGCATTCTTATTTTGATTAATGACTTTTCTAATTTGATGCATCAAAAAGAAACGTAATGCGAAGAAAAATACCAAACAAAATACAACATATTATCGTAAATGTTCACCTACATAATTAAAAAAACAACTTATCAATGTCTCTTAGAAACAAAACATGCATACCAATGAGAATCATCGATTTAGAATAACAAATGAAATCATTCTGTTCAAAAACAAGGGAGGTATTTTAGCGTCAAATTATTTTCAAGAACATTGACTTTAGATTCTATTCATTAATTTTATTTATTTATTTATTTATTTAAACACATAAATATTAGTACAAGGGGGTACCAGATACATACGCGCCGCACAAATCTCATTTGATTTGTGTGAGGGCTGTGATACTGCTCAGGTGCTCAAACTGAAGCAGGTGGTTTTCTTGAGTGGCTACACTCGAAGTCTTTGACTTAAAGGTCTGGTCCACAAAGTAGTGGAACATCGTGAGGAGATGCAGTCCCATGGTAGCCGGTGAACAACAACAGGTTCATACGCCATTCGTTCCATCAGGATACTGGAGCCCATGTGCACCATTAATTTGAAATCAGGGTTTTCCAACTCCCCTAGGTGGACCCTCTGTGTCCACCAACCCGGCTAAAGCGCTGGACATTCGCTTTTCGTCCTCACACTTTCGTAAACAACACTGTGGCCACGAGAAGGCAGTGAGTAGGACTTCCCTGGCAGAGGCTGTATACGCGTGGCCATGTGAGAGCATATCGAGAGGAAGAGCGGACTCTCCCCACTCTCGGCCGTACCAGGGCATTCTAAGAAGAACTGTACTACAGTATACATATAAACGTTATAATTCAATCATAAATTAAATATAGTGAATGGAACATCAATTATGCTTAAAATATTTACAAAATGTGTCATTGGTAAAGCTAAAACGTCACATAAAAATGAATAAGGAAAGTTACTGCAAAGCAAGAAGTTATAATTAGTCGAGTGAAACCTTATGATTATGATAGATAATAGATGCTGTTGGAATGGTAAAGAAGATTTGTAGATTAGGAGGATGATTTTGGTGGAGGAATTCTAATAGTCAACTACTAAAGGAAGTTTGTGTTGATGAATGTGTCTACAAGAACAACACAAAATTTATGATTACATAACCTAGCTCAGAAAAAGTAAGTGAACTGTGAAAAATGTTGTCGGAATTACTGTGGTAATGTGATGATAATATCCAGTGAATTAACAAGGATGAGTACTTCGCAGAAAGCAACAAGAAAAAGCTTATAAAGTTTGAATAAACGTTCTATAGTATGCAACTGACAAAACTGATTACAAACTGAGTGAAATGACTCCACTTTTGAGCAGAGCAAACAAAGCATTTAAAAGTATTTCCTTCGCAAACCTAAATTTATTTTCGTCGAGTTGACCTGCTATTTCGGTAAGAAATAGTCTTATAACATTTTATAGGTCCTCAAGACTTGATATATGACGAAATAGATTTCCTTGTCCTGGTAGTAGGATTCATAGTCTATCAGCACTGACTAAAACTGATTAGTTCGATCATAAGTAATAAATGTATGTTGTATAGGAGCTACTATAATACAATAATCATGAATCGATAATTGTAAGACAACAAGCTAAATATATTGACAGTAATTGATCATTCAAATATTTTTTTCCGTTTTCAATATGGTATGAAAGCCTGTAAATCACTTAAAAAATTATATCAATTTTCCAACGAGCGAGTAGATTGGATGCAGTGTCACAAATCTCAACAAACGTCTTCAGTAACTGATTGTCGTTTCTGCGACATTATTGCTGCAAATAGCTACATTTAAGGCTTTTGAAAGAAAAAGGAAACCCAAAAACTCCTTTAGTATTTTATTTAGTAAATAATCATCACCGTTTCTAGAGATAGATGAACAATATATATACTGGTAATGTATATATTTGCCGACTAATGATTAGTAAACATGTCATGCTTGTCTAGTTCATTTATGATGGTCTAAGTCTACCAAACACAATGTTATTTAACCACTATCCTATGTGGCTTCACATTGCATGCACTGTGTTTTGATATTATGCGATTGGCCGAAATCCCCAGATCTAGGATTTATGATGATTGGCATTCGTCAGCAAACCGATGCTAACATTGAAGGAAATGGCTTTTCCGGTCTTCTGTCGTCCGATGTCACAATTTGAGACCTTACCACTGAGTTATTCGGGCGATGATTTAGTGGTAACATCCCAGAATGTGAGTGTTATCGGTTCGAATTACAAGGAGAGAGCAAACTAACTTGAAACTTAAGCTCAGAATTCGTTGCTTACCGATTACCTCCAATTACTGAACAGCTGATGTATATTTACTGACCAAACAGATCAATGAAATCACATGAAATGAATGAAATCTAAACTATCATCTCTCGAAAAATATCAAAACAGCTGGATATCATCGAAATGTTAACTAACTTTTATTAAACCTTACAGTGAATATGATTCATTAGTTTTGACATTTTAAAAACAAAAACCTTTTACTTTAACCATTCAATCAAATATACTAATAGTAACCTTTAAAGAGATGATTAAATGACAATAATAATAATAATAGTAATCATTAATAATGAGATATGATTGTACCATGAGAGTATTAGTGTTTTCTGACAATTGAAAAGACAAAAACAGTGGAAATTACATTTCATTTCTTCAGGATTAGTTGTTCAATTTTTTTTTACGGTGAACAAATCAATGTGAAAATTGAACGGAGAGTAAATTGAATAAATTGTATTAATTATCAGAAGGGGTTTTGTGGAGATTTAGTATTTTCATAGTTGAAAGCGTGAGTCAATTGAAGCTAGACCACCATGGAAAACCTGGAAGCACTGGACGGCCGTTTGTTCCTATAATGGAACTCCTCAGCAGTGCGCATTCAAGATCCCACCTCGCGAGACTCGAACCCAGGACCTACCAGTCTCGTGAGTGAGCACTTAACCGATAGACCACTGAGCCGGCATCTGATGGTGTTAATGTCTAACTTCAACCAATCCACGAAGTTAAGCAATCATTTCACAAATGTCTTCAGTGAGTTGATATCTCCCAACAGACAAGGTTGAACTCCACTGGTTACTGCTTCTCACTAGAATCTTTACTTTAAAGTTCTGATTGTTTTTTTGTTAAAGTCATTCAATGATTTACATTTTTAACTTCTTATTTCTTTTCCTAGAATACCGGGAATTTACATTCAAAGTTAATTACTATTGGGTAATTGTTTAATGCTAGTAGCAGAAGATATCAATTCAGCAGTTGGAAATTTCGGCACTCATTGAGACTCCTTAAGGTCCAGGATTTAAACTCTACAAGGCTTCAGGATATGTACTGATAAAGCGTGTACCACAGTACGATACATCAATAGTTCTATTCCCCCTGTTTTTTAATAGCTGTTGAACTAAAATCAATCGGTGATGTAAACTACTAACATTTACCTGTGTTCCCGAAACTCTCTACTCTAATTAAAATAAATATACATATATTCATTTCTGAAATTATGTAAAAATTATAAAAATGAAAGTACAATTCATCTTCCATTTTGTTAACATCTGTTTTTGTTTTCCCTTTTTAAAGAAAAAAAAAAGGAGAATTAAATAAAGTAAATAGTTATTATCAGAAGGGGTTTCCTTGGAGATTTTAGTAATTTTATATAGTTGAGATCATAAGTCAATTGAAGCTAGACTAGTGACTGGCTCCATGAGGTATTGCCTGGAGTCCTAGTGAGAAGCACTAACCAGTGGAATTCGACCAGGTCTGTTGGGAGATATTAACTCACTGAAGATATTGGTGAATGGTTGCTCAATTTCGTGGATTGGTTTAAGTTAGATATTAACACCATCAGATGCCGACTCAGTTGTCTAGTCGTTAAGTGTTCGCGCGCGAAACTGGGTTCGAATCTGGCGAGTCAGGATCCTGGATGCGTACTGCTGAAGAGTTCCACAATAGGACGAAACGGCCGTCCAGTGCTTCCAGGTTTTCCATGGTGATCTAGTTTCAATTGACTCATGATCTCAACTATATAAATAGTTATCAAAAGTAAACCATTTCATTTTTTATCTTTTAAATGATTCGATAAAATCATGATCTTTTTTTTCTAAAAATGGGCATGGCGAGCGACTTTTATTTAGTAATAGCAATGTTAATAATGATAGTAATAATTATTATTATTGTCATTATGGTGATAACAAATAGATAAATATCAAAACTTAGAAAAAGGGAATAAGCTCCCTTTTCTTTTTACAGTCCAATTCACTCAATAACTTCCAGAGTATATATTTGCTTGAGAATAATAATAATAATAATAATAATATATAAGCTCCCTTAGGGTAATGTAATACTCAATGGATTAAGAGATTTTTTCATTAAAGCTTTTTATAGTAAAGCCATAGAAATAAGGGGATTTTGATATGTTGGTTAAATGTTTATGAATTTTTTACAAAGAGATAATAATAAAAGAGAATATATGAATATTCTGGAATATTTTGAATCATTTCTTCTTCTGGTTAGCGTTTTTTTAGCGAGTTATTTTTTCTACGGGATGGGGTTGCTAACCCCATGCCCAACCCTCTTCCTTTACCTGGGCTAGAAGAGCTACAGGCGGAGTTATTCTGGAATAAGTTTATTAATTTGTTCTCAAATTAATAACTATCATGAAATTAGTTTATTATATAATTTGAGTTTTAGATAACTCATTTGAATTTTTTACTGTTCCATCAAATCAAATGATCTATCAATCATATGAGTTTAGGTATTTATTGTTATATGTATTGAAAAAAGTAATAGCAAATTATATTAGTTTCACTAATAGTCTACTCGTGTATATGTAAGTGGAAAAGATCCTTTAAAAGTCCAAAGTAATGTTTCTGGTATTCAACACAA
>NC_031495.1:65126735-65180164 GCF_000237925.1 Schistosoma mansoni | reverse complement strand
CCGTTTCGATGGTGGTCTAGCTTCAATTGACTCATGACCTCAACTCTATAAAAATTACTAAAATCTCCACCAAACCCCTTCTGATATTAGCATATATGTTTAAACGGTGACTGTATGCCACAATTCTGTAACTCTAGAAGGTTTCGAACAGTCTTATTTACATAGAAAATAATGTTGCAGTACATTTGTATTTTTCTTAATCTCAGTTTTTCAAAGAATAGATAAGAAAAAAAGGCCTACAAGTCAATGTGATATCTTAACTATAGTTTTTACAATAATTGAAATCCATTTACACTTTTAAAAATTTTTTATCGACATAAATACTCCTGTGTGATTGATATTCACAATTAGTGAGTGTAAACAAACTAGGAGCAAGTAAATTTATGGTAATAATTTCACAGTCAGGAATTGAAGCAAACTTCCATTAACAATCATATATTACAGATTATTCATTATTTTAGTAGTAATGGTAGTGGTGATAATCACATCCAAGATTGTACCATACAATGAACAAAACGGCAATAATGTCTAGTTCTATGATGAACACCAATATTATCGGTCTCGAGTTTAGTTCTTTTCCCATCTATATAGGTAAAAGTGTACAAACCTTTCGAGGATTTTATCAAAAAAGATATTGTACTCATTTTGGTGTTTTGTTTTAGCCTACGCACTATGAAATTTTTATTATTGATAAGATACAAAGGGTAAACTCAAATTACCCGGCTCTTTTAACTTGGCAATTGTAAAAACTGTAACCAATAGTAACAAAGATAGAGACATAATCCGTCATTATGGTACAAGAGTAGTGAAATAAGTGGTTTATCAAGATTGTAAAACATATTTGAATGAGATGTTATTTCCTGTAAATTTAGACTAAGCACTAAGTACTTGAATGAATCTATCCAGAGAGTAATCAGTATATATTTAAAATGAGTGATACATAATAGATTGTTTTTCGTTGAGTAAATAAAAATCCAAAATATTGATTAATTTTCTTTACTTAACATCATGGTGGTCAGTGTACAACATGGTGTGGTGGTATGAAAGAAAGCTGCAAAGGGCTAGCTTCTGTTGGTCCTTCACGACTCCCTGGTTGGGGTCCGAGAGATGGTGCAACACAGTGGCTAGAGACGTTGTCAGATATGGCTCAGAATAGAAGCCAGTGGCGTACCTGCTGTAACCTTCTTTTACTTTCTCCATAAAGAGTGATTATAACTTTCTTAACTAAGAGAGTTCTTCTAATTGTACATTTCAGTTCCCCCATCATTACTCTTGTCTTTTTTTATCCTTTCTTCTTCCTTATGTATACGCATCTTCCCCCTTTCTCCTCCCATTCTCATTATTTTGTGTGGCGCATATGTATCTGGTGCCCTTTTGTACCAATATGTATGTGTTTAAATAAATAAATAAATAAAACATCATGGACAAATGTTAGTTAGATAACCATTGAAAAACGAAAAGCACTGAACAGTTGTTTTTCCTTAGTATGAGAATATTTATCAATAAGAATTATGTTATATCTAGAGCTTTGATTCTTACTATGCCGCATACTACTAGACTACTTGAACGATAGAACCCGCAACGTCGCAATAGAGAAAAACAGAAGACTAGTAAGTAGGAACTTTTATTCCTCAAAACAGTGTCAAAATATAGTACAGAAAACTCATGTATTTATAATTTTTGACTGAGAATAAATCATCATTTCAGACAACCAATAGACACATAGGGGTCATTCTTATCCATCCAATGGGGAAGCTACACGTCGACATTCTAGAATATTCCCCAGGCAGTGATTAGGTGGAATGTCTGCAGCTCTTTCTGGGCTTCTTAAGGCTTCCTAGAGTTTACCAACGAGCCGTCCTAACAAATTTACAACTCCATTGCGGATCGAACTTAGAGCCTTCAGGTCTCACAGTCAACCCTTAACATATTGATTTATCTGTCCCTGATTTCTTAGTTGTCAGAATGTATAAAAGACATTAATAGTAGTAGGTAGGCAAACTATAAAATTCTATGCTTTATGTAATATCCTCTCTTTATTTAGGTGTTATTGTTTTACTCAACACCTTCATAATCTAAACTGATAAACTTCATAATAGAAACATTAACATACTTATCAACAGTAATTTGATGCACTGTAAACAAAAAAAAATGCCTTGTATTGTATCTATAATTCCCTCTGGTCATTATTCAAAACCCAGTGATTTTTTATGTTTACAAGTCCTAAAAGTAGGTTAACACACAATATCCTTTCTGGTTTCTGGATAGAAAAAAGTTAATTAATTTACGAATTTCTAGCCCTAGGACACTAACAGTTCGAAAAAATATAAAATACTTAAGTAATTAAATAAACAAAATTCCAATAATAATCAAAATACTTATTTGTAGATTAGTGGCATAGAAAATAATTAAAATTTAATGTATGAAGGCTATAACGGTATGTGAGCTTTGATACAATAGATTATTATTTAAAAGCACTCCAACTCAGTATTAATAGTTAAGAATTCTATGGGAACTGATATAGATTGTTGGGAACCCAGAACAAAAGAAGCCGGAGCCCTTAACCGATAGACCACTGAGCCAATTATTTGCAGAGGTTATAACATTATTATTCTCATAATTACACATGTTTAAACTGTTTTCATTAATGTGATTACATAATCAGGAAAGTAGAAACAAAAAAATGGATTTTTTTTTAAGATTTGTTCAGTGAAGAAAATCAACTGACAACCGTCAGAAATTGGCCAAACTGTAACATTCAACTTAAACAGTATAGATATAATTTGCAGTTCGTAATTGTTTACGAGTTTTGTCTAGATAAAGTATATTTATATGAATGAATATTAAGTGGATATAAAGTTGGCTGTAGGAAATATTATCCTGTCATGATATATTACTAAAAATCAGTAGTAGTAAAAAACCGTAGAAAACGAGATGAATTCTAAGTGGGAAAAAGTAAAGTTTCAATATAATTTATAACTTTCAGTAGTATGTGGCACATTTATTTGGTTTTTAGTTGAACCACTTTGAGTAACGAAAGTGAAAAGAATGTCTTATATAATTCCGAAAGCTGACCATCTAATTCAAGATTTCGTAGCATTACCACACAAAAAGTAGCATCATACTTATTGTTTGTGAAGCACATAAAACTGTATTAATTCTTTAAAACTACCGCACTATAACAAGCTCAGGAAAATGTCATCTACTTCGATTTCTAGTACGGTTATAGAACAAAATAATCATATAATACTCTAAAGATTTTAATAGTCTCCTACATGACGTTATTCCATTCTAGATGAAATTGTCTCTAAGTTGAATGCAAAAGTACTACATTTCAACAGTAAATACGTTCCCAATAGTAATTTGAAAACACATTTAGATATTTTTTTGGAGAAAATTAACTATTGCCAGTTTATTTTACTTAGAAACGGGCCTTCAGAAAAATGGAATAGATTTACTAAAATTTCGAATTCTTCGTGACCGATTATCTCTGGATTGATAAATCGGATCACATATATATCAATTAGGTGGCTTCAAAACTGACATCAGTAACAGGAGTTCCATCATATTTTTTTTTGAAAAACAGATTTCTGAAAAAGTTAAACCAGTTGTGTAAAGAACAAACAGTTCTACGAAGGAAATAAAAGGGAAACCTTGACAATGTACCAGTTGAGTAGTACCTGTAGTAATTATGATGATAATAAAGCGGAGTTATTTGACGAAAAAACTCAAATATTTGTATGCATTAAAATAACTTAGAAAACAAGGAGCATCTTTAGTAAGTGATATGTTTCTTAAAATGTCACCCTTGTATGTATTGTACATTAAATTTTAGACACCTAGTAGGCAATTGTAAACAACTTTAAAATCTAACATAACTTATTTAATTATCAGAAGGGGTTATGTTAAGATTTATCATTTTTCATAGATGAAAGCGTGAGTCAATTGAAGCTAGACCACTATGGGAAACCTGAAAGCGCTGGACGGCAGTTTTGCCCTATTATGGGACTCCTCAACAATGCGCACCCACGACCCCGCATTCGTGAGATTCGAACCCAAGACCTACCAGTCTCGAGCCAGAGCCCTTAACCGATAGACCTCTGAGCCGGCATCCAACGGTTTTAGTGTCTAACTTCAACCAATCCACGAAGTTGAGCAACCGTTCACCAATTGTCTTCAGTGAGTTGATATCTCACGACAGACATGGTTTTGAACTCCACTGGTCGCTGCTTCTCACTAGAACTCCTGGATGTACTTCTCGAAGTCATTCACTAGTGAGCATATGATTATATTAATTGTCAGAAGGGGTTTTGTGGAGATTTAGTAACTTAACTTATCTTACAAGTAGATAAATTGACAAACCGATATTCCATTTAAATTAATTTAAATGAAACACATTTTTGTGAATTTGACGACAACGACTAAATCAAAGTTGAAAGTTTTGTTCGTCAAAACGTTGAAAGTGAAATTTCAACATCTATGAATCGAAGTATAATCTAATGGCTCAGATTCATTCGGCAAATTTAAACCTTATTATATATGGTTTGTAGTTTTGGTGTATGGATATATGGACCATAGTAACTACATGTATGCCCATACACTAAACTATGACCTACATAGTGTGAGAAGCAACACAATTATCCAGCTATCTAAAACCTACATGGTGAAAGAAGAAATTAAACTCGTAATACAACCAATAAATGTTCGATATTTACAGCTGATAACTTAATAAGTCTGTAAATAGGCAAACAGCTATTTTTCTAGGCTTAAGTCAATACACGTATATGTTTGAACGACTAGCTTAATATCCAAAGTAAAATAATCAAAGCAATGTTATATATAATGTTCACAATAAGAGGCCATATACACACCTTTGAGCCACACCTAATTTAATGATAAGTAAAACTTTCTCCATTACACAAATAACGTAATTCACACTTCTTTGAGACAAATTGAAAATCAATGTATCTAACTATCATAATAAATGCATACATTCAGCTGATTATAAATCATAATATTTTGATAAGTTAAGATATGTATAAGAAAAAATAACTTCCATTTATACCTATTTACGTATATTTATATGATTAGAAGGGGTTTTTGTGGAGATTTAGTATTGTCATAGTTGAAATCGTGAGCCGATTGAAGCTAGACCACCAGGAAAAACCTGGAAGCACTGGATGGCCGTTTCGTCTTATTGTGGGACTCCTCAGCAGTGCGCACCCACGAACCCGCTCTCGCGAGATTCGAACCCAGGACCTACCATACATATATTTATGTTAATGTATTGGGTAGGCCAGAAATAAAGGTTAATAATCTCGAGAAATATTCACAATAATTTGCAAATAAATAAAAAAACATCAAAAAGAACCAACCACCAAGAGAAAATTCTAAATAGTTTACAAAAAAGGAATGAAATTTTCTTACCCCTTTTGTTTTTCTTATTTTCAAACAACCAGGGCAAAATACTTAGTTAAATATAAAGTTAATCTATTTTCTTAGAAAACGTTTATGAAAATAGTAATTTCTTTTGATAATTATTATGCAAAATATACACATCAATAAAGAGAAGGTTTAGTCGTTAGAAGTGTTCAAATTTTAACCACTAGGTTTAAGCCCTGATTCCTCTTAAGGAACAAGGGTAGTAACAATAACTCACATACACACACATAAATAGTAGGGTACTAAGGTAAGTAAAGAAAAACTTGGAGATAAAATCAATAACATGATAAGAAGTAAACCGAAGCATCTTAAGAAACTATATATAACATCGTAAAAGAAGTTTCTTATCTTATAAAAAGGAGTATAAATATGTACATTGATAGTTGATGTATATGAAAGTTTAAAGTTCTTTGAGTTGCGTAGTTTAAACGGTGGTTTTTTTATTCAAACTTATCTTGAAAAGGAATATGACATTTAAAGAAACAGTTTATTTATTTAAACACATAAATATTGGTACAAGGAAGCACCAGATACATATGCGCCTCACAAATCTCATTTGATTTGTGTGAGGGCCGTGATACTGCTCAGGTGCCCGAACTGAAGCAGGTGGTTTGCTTAGGGAGCCACTCCCCGAGCCTTTGACCTGAAAGTCTAGTCCACAAGACAGTGGAGCATCGTGAGGAGATGCAGTCCCATGGTAGCCGGTGAACAACGATTGATTCATACGTCATTTGTTCCTTCAGGATAATGGAACCCATGTGCACCATTTGTTTGGAATCAGGGTTTTCCAACTCCCCTAGGTGGACTATCCGTGTCCACTAACCCGGTTAAAGCGCCGGACATTCGCTTTTCGTCCTCTCATTTTCGTGAACAACACTGTGGCCACGAGAAGGCAGTGAGTAGGACTTTCCTAGCAGAAGCTATATATTCGCGTGGCCATGTGAGAGCATTTCGAGAGGGAGAGCGGCCTCTCCCCACTCTCGGCCGTACCAGGGCATTTGGGGGCTAAAGAAACAGTGGCTTAAGCAAAAGATAATATTTATGAAAATAAAATCAATCACTAATTATACATTCGTTTATGAGCTACAGATTCGCAAAATTATTTTCGAGTTACATTCAGTGTGAGGGCTAGTGATATTACTACAAAGTTACCTAAATGGAAGAGAAATATGAATTGAACTTGTGACTTAATGGTTGAAAGCCAAATGCTATAACCATTAAGCTACATAATCATTCTTCCACATATTCCTCATCACAGAAATTTAGTCTAAACTAAAAGCTAAATCATGCATGTTTACTGATGGTGTTCAAAACATAAAGATATGAACACAAAGTTTAAACATTTTCATACTAACTCGTCCCCAACCACAAATTCTGAACAGTTTCAGACTAAGACTTTTGGGTATGATTCTGATTGGAACTACTCATATAGAGTGAATATTAATTTTTAGGAAATATGAATTCAATACCTTCCTATCATTTGCATCTACACATAGGATATAACTTAGCTCAAAATTAAAAATGATCCACAAACTGGTCTAAGTGGCTTAGCTTCAGGTGTACAATGTTTCTGTCAAATACACAACATATGGCAGAGTGTTGGATTGTGTAGTTCACCCGAATACTATTCGATTGAAAGATAATAAACAGGAGCTAGACTAGAAAAGTTATAAATTCTTGGCTAGATGAAATATAAAAACGTTTCCAGTAAATTCTAGAGCCTTGGCTAAAAGTTTAAATTGTCCCCAAAATAAGCGGCATGGACACGGTTCTTCATAAAAAATAATTTTTGTCATTGGATTAGAATTTTATAATTTAATAAACGAATTTCCAATTTCTAAAGTGAAAGAATGTTAATCAACTGTGATCATATGTAATTATACGATGTGACCGCGTGATGACTGGCTGATCAAGGAACCGATTGATTAGTTATTCGATAAACACTATCATAGTGATAGATAACGGGGCTATATTAAATGAAATGCTTTGAACAGTAGTGTTGAGAGAAAATTCATTAAATGATCGATAGATAAATAAATATATCAGTACAGGGTTGTGGAAATCGTGGAGATAAATATATACAACTGTTTCACCACTTGAGTTTTGTTTGTTTGAATCAATACTCAATGAATTTAAACTTCACCCCATCGCATAAGCAAGTGACTATCAAGACTCAGTGGCCGGGTGGATAACGCGATGGCGTTTGAAGCGAACGGTACTGGGTTCGAGTCCCAGAGTGAACATCAACTCTGAGATGCAGGTACATCCAGCTGACGAGTCCCAAATAGGACCAAACGCGCGTCAAACTGGATTCCACTGCTATCCACTATCCATCTCTGCTTACCAAGTTTCACCACTTGTTTTTTAACATGATATACAAAAGAATTTTAACCATAGTACATTGCTTTTTGAAAATGGAATGACCTTAATTGTACTTTAATAGCATAATATATATATGACATATGTCAAATAAATATGTCAACAAACAATTATACATGCACACAAAGACATACACTGGAATATGACAACAGTTAGTTAGTTGTTTTTCTATTTTGAAAGAAAAAAGGTAATACATTTTGAAGGCTAATCTGTCAAGAACTCGTTTTCTATGTGAAGAAAATCAATCATCATCAAGTTCTTTTTGGATCTATGAAAATGAAGCATGATTTTCATATAAAAGTATAAATCATTAAACAAAACGTAGGAAATAGTTGTTTCTGTTATATCGATTGGGTGCGTGGCCTGTTTCGTATATGATCGCCCAATTAGAGAACAGTAAGTTTATTGATTGTCCAGTGATACACAAAATCGTATGAGCAGTGTTGAGTACTTATCAGTCCTGCTTTCTACCTAGCCCGGTCAGTTTAGTCAAGAACACCAATGACAGCCTCTGCAATATGAATCATTATTCACAAACATACTGGGTTTATAAACCAACCAAACAGACCACATAGTACCATAAAATAGAAAATAACATTTGTACAAGATTTGGCCAAATGTGACTGTAAATAGGGGGAAAGTAATCAATAGACTGATGATAACTCAAGAATCGTATAATAATAGTTCAAAGGTCAAAATAAAGCTAATGATAAGAGAAACACGAATATGAATAGTTTAGTTACTTAAAAATTATACAATAGGAAATTTACATATTACATTGGTCCATAAATAGTCCTCAGAGTTACCATTCATAATTCACCAGGGGATATAACAGTTTCGTACAACATATGAAAGTAGTAGATTACATAAAAAGCTTTACAGTCTCATATAATTATTATCATTATATTCAAAGTATGCGTTGTGTTTGGGAAATAATTGATTGAACAGTACATATATGGTTACATTACAAGAAGCAAATGATATATTACCTACAAGCTGATATCTTGATACTTCAAACAACATGCATTATTTGTAATAGTAATAATATTCTTTACAGGTTAGAGGGGATAAATATGTCTAATATGAAACCAAAACAATCAGCTGATTACTAGTATTGTGAGAAATCGTATATGAGTCAAATCTCTACACATCTATCGATAACTGACTTAATTTTTTTGTACCATTGCTCTCAGTACTTTGTATGTTATATTTGTCTATTAAAAATGATTATTCCACATTGTAGTACAAGTTCCTCATATACTTTCAGAGAACAGTTTAACCACCAATAGCACACAAGAATAAGATAATTAAATGGCCACAATCTATGTAATATGTTTTGACCAGCTTAGTAAGTTTAAAGTCACTATCTAGTAAATTGTTTTAAATGATAGCCTGAATCTATATTCTGTAGCCAACGGTTCATATGATTCAAGCAATGTTTTGAAAGTGTTGTTAAATACGTGTGTGTAACGTTTTCATCGAGCTTACCAAGAAAAGCCATGTAAAGCAACGAGAATTTAGAAGCACTATTGTAACACAAAACCACTTCTCCAGTAAGCATGAATTTGCTGAATATGAACTATAAAAACCATTTGATAAAGGCTACTGAGACTTTGCATTCAGAAAGGAAGTTGATAAACAGGACTAAAGTAATTCTATAGGGAAATGAAGTCTTCATTACTTCTAATCGCTTCAATTCATTTTATTACAGGAGGCCTGAAAATCAATTATGAAGCAATAGTTTGTACTTTTTAAGGGATTATTATTTTTTGATGACTTCAATGAGTAAATTGAATATTGCAAACGCACCTAGTGATCAACACACTAAGGTTGTTGTTTTTGCAGAGAATTTTTCAAATGAATGACCATGCGAAACGAAAAGGAAACACAAACTGATGACATGTTTTAATATGCAGAATTCTAGAAAAGTTATGCACCATTTACAAAATGTACAGAAGTACAAATACATTTCATTTCTCATTCTGAACGTTTTACATTCTAAAATATTTTAAAAAACCCAACTTAACTGTTCGAAAATGATTACATAAAACAGTTACGGAACTGATATAAATATATGTAAGACGAATTCTAGTACTTTTAAATTACATATGAATATGCATGTGTTTCGTGTACACAGGCACACGGTCACCTGATATTTACCTTTCACAAATAATCTATAAATTACAGGCTGTCATATTTCATGCTTAGATACAAGTGATTGATCGAATGAATAAGTAAATATATACGAACCACCAAATGATTGATTGCGTAACGTGAAAAGTTTAATAAAAAAACGAACATAAGAACAACACATACAACTGTTCTCTAAATGAAATAAATTAGAGTGAAAAACAATGGATGACCACATGTTTTCAAGAAGACAAGAATACAAACACATACACACATATATTCACAAAACGAAAAGTACATAGTGAAGAAAGAAACTCTTTAGAACAGTATCAAATAGACTAGTATAATCATAAATTTCCTCTAAGTAGTTCCTTGCTTATCAAAATAAATGATTATTTTACGCCTACAAATAACTACTGTAATTTACTCAAGTCATAATGAATCCAAAAATCTCAGAACTAAGGCAGTTATCTAATACTGCTATTGAATGAGAATGAAATTGGAAATTTTTTAGTTGGCATCACGAACTGACCTTGATCAAACAAACATTGAAAACTAGAAAGCAATGGGCAATTATTTCATCTAAGTATGGAACTCTTTATCAGCATTAATCTACAACCCCAATGGCAATTAAACTGAGGTTTACTCAAGATTTCTAAAGTAAAATAGACTTATCATTCTATTTCAAAGTTAATCACTAGTGAGCTTATGATTGTCACTGGTATAAAAAGGTTTGTGGAAGTGAATGATGATCGTTTGATATCACAAAATGACTGAAGTAAAAGACCTAAATTAATAATTTAATGCAATTAATGTTCATCAGTTCAGTGAAAATGATCAACAATTCACAATAATATCACAGACAGTCTGAGCAGAATGTTTATTATATGATATAATACAATTTACCAGGTATTCGGATTTATAAATTACTCTTAATATTGACGTTACTCATGTCCGCTTTAAAATGGCTTCTAGCATTTATAAATAAATCTGTCACAGATCGATCACTATTCACTAAGATAATGTAAATCTAGAAAGAAACCCATAACATATATAAAGTATGGAATAATCAAAATGTTCAATCGTCAGAGCCAACTAATATTCATAAGTGTGGATAAAAACATCTCTGTAAAACATGGGCTCTAGTGTGAATGAGATAGATCAGTCAATCACAACGTAGAACCTGGACGCATGTACATCAGTTTAAGTTGCTATCACTCATTAGTACATAGATGAAATTGTCTGGCAAAATCCCAGAACAGTAGAGGTGGTAACAGTATTAGTAGTAAAAAGAAAGATTAGGTATCGAAGATATCACTCGAAAACAAAATACAAATTAGTAAAATAAAAAGAAATGAAAACATTATGAGGAATTCACAAGCTCAAAATTTGTGGGGGAAAAAAACGGATGCACTTACATCGTTGAAAACGGTTTTCAGCCATGTCATATAAAGTCTCTAACCATTGGTTATGATAAACACATGGACCCCAACAAAGTAGTTTACACCTAATAACACTAGCTAAGTCCAGTCGTCATTGACTTCATAGACCAGTTGAACTGTTTCCTAAAGTGTTCTACCCATCGACTCAATCTCTTAGATTGACACTGAATAATAGTCAATCGCTGAGACTATTTAAAATATAATTTTTCACATATAATGACTTCTCTATACTCGGCGCCCAATTTTTGTCAAGCTATTCGTTCTAACCTTGACGAATATTCGTTTTAATCCGAGATAGTTTCATTAACAGACGGATCTTTAATACTCGCTTCCTTGACAAGTCTGAACAGTTATCTACTGCTACCTATCATCACTACTGCTTTTACCATCTCATCTGCTTTCACTACCCACCACTGCTCACGATCACTATGAAGGCTTTTAATCAGTCTACATAATTAGAGTAAATTGAAAGTAAAACAATTATTTCATAACTTTTTATTATTATTATCCTTAATTAAATGTTTGATCCGATTATTAATTATATTATTTCTTTTACACTACATGTTCTGTATATTATATTTCAACTATTAAATTAGATAATTTCGATTGACCTACACAAATTGATTAGAGGTATACATTACATAACTTGTCATTTTCATATTTATAACAATCCTTAATTCATATTCACATAAAGCTTAATTATTCTTTTTCATTATTAGATCAGATGATAGTTAATTGATAAAATTGTTTATATAAAAAGTACTATAGTGAACTGTAATCACAAAAAAAATTGATTAGATGGTTTAGCAACTAAATAGTTACAAGAGGGAACTTTAAAAAAGTAGAATAAATGTGAATATCATTAACCTAAATATTAAAATGATAGAAAACATGTAATCTGAATGATAATCAAAAGAAATCTAATTACGTAAGAGAGAAGACTGTGAGGATACAAATGTCATGATTTAAAAAAAAAGTAAGATCTAGCAAACTGTTTTCGTACCCATTATATTTAGGTTATGAGTTGTGGATGATTAAAGAGTTTACAATATAGTGTAGGTATATATCTCTAGGAAATTACTAATGTTCTCAGTAAAAGAATCTGCAGATCGATGTCCTGAGCTTACAATATGTTCAAAATAAAAGTATCAACTGGTTTAAATAATTTTTTTATCAATTCCGGATAAAAGACACTATCAAATACAATAAAAAGATATCCTTTCATTGTATTATTCAATAATATGACTACTTAAATCGGGTTATTAGTAAATTAGGTAAGTGATCTGTCAATCAATTATAAAAATTCATTTTCTAGTAGAAAATAACTCTAAACAATTTTATTTTCATAACTTAGTTGTTTTCTTTGCTCTATTTGGAATATTACTTATATTACTGAAATCAACTTGAATTTCCTGTTGAGTTACACTAAATGACAGTTGTGTTGTTTATCATTTAGTTTATGTTTATGAATATTTATACAGTTTACATTTATTCCTATTTCCCAAATCATTGAACTTTTACAGATAGCGTGAAATAGTTTTGATTAAGGTTGGGTAGTGATTTTCAGAAGATTCTAGTTGGGGCACATTACCTGAGTATGCTGAAAGATATATGCGAAAGCGTTTTATTCATTTCTCCTGTGACTGATAATAATCTTACTGGACTAGAAGAACTTCAAAATAAACAAAATATTATTGCGGTGTCTTCATCGAAATTCAACATCTATGTTCATTATTTTTGTCCTTCATATATTTAAGCAAAGCAAGAATAAGTAATATGAACTGATTAACTTCATCGATTCTCCAGTTGCTTTCAATCAAGAAACAGTGGCAATAATTATTTATCACCAATGGACATACTTTATATATCAATGAAGATTAGTAGAATAACAACAATAAGTATGGAAGAATTATATACTAGTAAAGTGGATTTCAATTAATTTCAATAGTGACTAACAATGGAGACTAGAACGAGAGTTTCCTCTGATGCAATACTCATCAGATGGATAACATTGTTTATGGAACAATCAAATCGATTATAAAACCTTAAAATTAATAATAAAGTTAACTTTCCACAGTTCAAATCAAGAACTGATGTTAGCTGAACCACCATTGAAAACCAAAGGGTATTGGACAACTGATTCTTTCTGATAACGGACTCCTCCTTAATAAGGTCATGGATATGCATGGCTGAAGATCACCATATTAGGACGAAAACACTGTTCAGTGATTCCTAGTTTTTAATGGTGGTTTATTTAACATCAGTTCGTGATTGAAACTAAGGGAATTTCATAATCCCCACCAAAACCCTATAATAATAACATTAACCACTATTGCTATAAAGTGTGTCTAATTAATTAAAGGTTCTTGGTTCGAGTCTCAGTGTGATTGTCAACATTTAGATGCAAGTACAATTTAAGGTAACCCACTCAGGATGCATACATGCCAAAAAAGGAGATCTATTACAATCTCTAACATCAAAAACGGAGAAACATGAACCTTTACAAAAATATTTATGAAGTTAAGAGGCTAGTTACTAAAACGCTTTATTATTATTTAAACACATAAATATTGGTACAAGGAAGCACCAGATAAATATGCGCCTCACAAATCTCATTTGATTTGTGTGAGGGCCGTGATACTGCCCAGATGCCCGAACTGAAGCAGGTGGTTTGCTTAGGGAGCCACTCCCCGAGCCTTTGACCTAAAGGTCTGATCCACAAGGCAGTGGAGCATCGTCAGTCAGTCAGTGGTCTTGAGTGTTGTTAGAGGTATGAGGGCAGTTATCACTTCCCGATTGCCCACACCGTGGAAGGATTCTTCTAGAGGTACCTGAAAACGAAATTGGGTTAGAAGTGGTCTTGATGACCTGAGAGCGTGACCGCAGTGCCCAAGGGACAACTGCTTGAGGTCGGTCACACACGACCTTTTTGTGGGTAGTTTTTGTGTTAGCTCCGTTCTTCAAAAAAAACCTTACCGCCGGAGACGGATATCCGTGGGATAAGGCGAGGTGTGCATTTTTAGGGTCGACCTTTTCTAACCCCACCCCTCCTTGTGGGAAGGCAGCATCGCTGTCATGCTGGTTGTCTGAAGGAAACACCTTACTGCTGTCACACCTCTGTACAGTCAGCAGTACGACTTCGCCTTCGGAACTTGGGTTTGCTGCTTTTAGTCTTACCGCTCTTCAACCGACCTGTCTGGCATGGTAGGACCTCGAGGAACGATTGTTCCAGCCAGCATAGCTCGATTGCTTCATCACGATAGGCAAGCCCGACCACCACGTCAAGGTAGAAGCAACGGTCGGGTGGAGCATCGTAGGGAGATGCAGTCCCATGGTAGCCGGTGAACAACGATTGATTCATACGTCATTTGTTCCTTCAGGATAATGGAGCCCATGTGCACCATTTGTTTGGAATCAGGGTTATCCAACTCCCCTAGGTAAACTTTCCGTGTCCACCAACCCGGTTAAAGCGCCGGACATTCGCTTTTTGTCCTCTCAATTTCGTAAACAACACCCCGCCACGAGAAGACAGTGAGTAGGACTTCCCTGTCAGAGGCTATATATTCGCGTGGCTATGTGAGAGCATTTCGAGAGAGAAAGAGAGAGCGGCCTCTCCCCACTCTCGGCTGTACCAGGGCATTTGGGGGCTCTAATCAACCATCCCATATGAAGTAAATTTTTATTCAAAATTGTTACAACTATAAAAATGTAGTTGGTAAACAAACTCTCGAAAACTTAAAACCCTTTCTGTAAACAGAAAAAAAACTTTTGGAGAAAACCTATTTACACCAAACTATAGTAGGCTTGTATCTAATTCAGTTTTCCTATGGTTAACATGAAATTACTAGTAGTAATTACTACTAGTAATATTAATAATAGTAGTTGAAATTATTATTATTATTATAAAATGTGTCCAAGTGATTAAAACAGAGACACTGTATTTCTAGACCGTTATTGTTTAAAGCAACACTAAAACGTAGTGTGAAATCTACTTCATTAGTTTACAAAAAAAAAATAAATAAAGCTGTTCACTTTAATGAACAGAAAAGTAATTGTTTATAATTATAATTAACATAAGCAATTAGTAATTAGAGACCAAACAAGCTGATTGTATTCAGATGTTCTAAATGGTTTAGAGTCAGCTTAAACTACAAGGTAATATTCATTGAAAAATAATAAAAATCTGGAAGCATTAAGAAATAGGATTGTTACAGCCTGGTACTTTGTAGCCGTATCCGACTGTAGCTGGTGCCTGGACGTGGTGGTTGAACTTCTTTATAGTGGTAACCAAAACGAGGTGTATTGAGTGGAGCATTAATTCCTTCAGCTAGTACCATGTCTGGTCAGCTAGAGGACGGTAAAACTAAAAGCAGAAACTTGAGATCCGATAGCAAACTCTTACTGGGGTGCATCGGCAGTAAGGCAATTCCTTCCGGGAGCCGCAACGCTGCTGATCCTCACGACGTTAGGAGGTTATAAAGAATCAGTCTTAAAAATGGAGCACGTCATCTTGTCCCACAGATTGAGGCAAACCTTCAACAACACTCGATAATACTTTAATTACAACTATATCCCTTTTTCAACTACTAATATTTGTCGTCTCTACTACCAACCCCTTTCCTGTATCAATTTTTGTCCCATTATGCCACCTATGCGGACAATCCGAGTTCACGAAGTATTATTCATGGTCTTCTGAAACGGCGTTCTAAATTACGCTTTGGGACGCACGACACCAGTACAGACCAGGCGAGGAATTCGTTTATACCAACCACCAAGGTAAATTTTTAACTGAGACATTGTTCATATTTGAAATATATTCATTTCTAAGGGTCCAATTTTATTAGAATCGGTGGTTAGATGACAATACCAAGACCATTTGATCGACTCCACATATCCTGGACGAGACTGATCAGACTCACTTTCTAATATCAACAATAGGATAGTTCAAACGTCATAATAATATCTAACATGAACAGTGGTAAACCTGACCGGCATATTTTGGCAACCATTGTTTTGTTGTTCCATGCTCTCTGTTTTAATTTTACTTTCTCTAGTTGTAGATAATTATCAATAATTCATCCTGGCATTGGAAATAACCTTAAAGAACACCGTTCATAAACCAACAGGCTATCCATTTAAGAAACAAAAAATTAAAAGTTCCCTGCTGATGCATTGGATTGCCGTGATACATGTCATAAATAAACTACTTAACAATTACTGAACTAGCAAACTTAAAACAATCTTATATCACATGTTTGTTCTCTACATCTAATGTTGCTATTTATATCAAATTAATCATGCCTGTAAACTGGTGTGAATTCTGTAATTATTATTTTCAGAATATATTATTATTATATTCATTGGATGCTTTAATGACCAAGCGAACTCAGTAGCTCAGTGGTTAATACGTTGGCGATCAAGAGATTCCGTACTAAGTTAGAATATCCGTGTAAACTATAACATCGTGATTCAAATAAGTCCAGATAACATGTCCCAAGTAGGACAAAATGTGTGTTATGGATTCCAGTTGTAGTCTCAATACAACTTTACCGAAATTTATTCAATTAGAATGTTACCTTATTTCCTTACCATCCATACCGTATAACCGTAATTAATCTAAGTAATCGAAGTTTACAGAATACCTAAATGCTTAGATTCATTTAGTATTGTTTGTTTGAATCTTCCCATCGATGATTAGGACTGCAACTGGTGAATCTCTAATTGGCATATGTGCATACTGTGCGTATTGCCTCGATATAGCCTTAATTCACAAGCATGGTAAGCAAAGATGGATAGTGGCTAGCGAAAGGTACTGGGTTGGAGTCCCAGAGTGAACATCAACTCTGAGATGCAGGTACATCCAGCTGACGAGTCCCAAATAGGACGAAACGCGCGTCCTGGATTCCACTGCTGGCCACTATCCATCTCTGCTAAATGCTTAGAGTTACCAATAAATTAAAATAAGACTTTAAAGTATTCCTTAATTTTATTATGTAATGAGTTACCATTAACTATTAAATCCGATGGAAACTTGAAACTTTATATTTTAATCTATTATGTCTAACTTACAATTAACCAAAAAACCAGCCAGGTAATACTAATGATCATTGGTTCGACTTCAGCTATCTTTGGCACACAAAAAAAATGATTATTCATATTTTGTATTTAAAAATGAATAGAGTAGGTCATGGTACTATTCTACTAATACATGTGAATAATAATCGGTGAAAAAACGTGTCATTGATACTGGGTCAAACTAATCCGATTATTACATAGATATGTATTTATGTATTAATTGATAGAAGTGTGAATTTACTTATCCGTGTGTTGTGCAATTTACTACTAACATTAAAGTAGATTGGATCAACTTGATCTGACCAAAACAATGGTTTGCATGTATTTGTGCAATCAAACCAACGGTCCACTATGTATTGTTGTGAATTTCATGCAGAAATTAATAATGAATAAATGGAAATAATTGACCGTATTGTTATTATTGTTATCCAACATAAATTGTGGTGTTCACCTCCTCTATTCGAAGGTATTTGCCTTTCTTTCTTATAAACAAACGAAGTACATGTTACCAAGAGAAAATTTAGATACATCAATGTTAAATTATTTACATGTACATGACCAGACAACTAACACATAATTTGGTCTATTCAAATATTTTTTTTTATAAAGTTTGATAACAGATCAGTAAACAATTCATATAACCTTTCACTTAGTTACATTATATATGAATAAAGATGAGCATATACATACAGAAACTATTACATTATATACAAACACTGGATAATAAGAATAATGTATTTTACAATATTCATATTACAAATGTTTTTTATCAGAAGGGGTTTTGTGAAGATTTAGTATTTTCCATAGTTGAAAGCTTGAGTCAATTGAAGCTAGACCACCACTGCTGAGGAGTCCCATAATAGGACGAAACGACCGTCCAGTGTTTCCAGGTTTTCCATGATGGTCTAGCTTCAATTGACTCACGCTTTCAACTATGAAAAATGTCTTTTTAGTCATCTTACTATCTGTCTAACCATTCTAAACACACACATAATTGTATTTGAATAAAATAATAACAAACAACAAAGTTAATCAGAAAAAGAGAGAATATGAAAAGTAAGAAATTCTGGAAGATGATATAAAATGATTAAGACAGTCAGATGATTTTGTGTAATGGTGAATCTTTACTAAATAGAAATGAACTAATACAAGTTTGCCTAATTATGTGCAAAAATTAGAACAAAGTATTCGAAAGTGAATTAGAAACACTTTTTTACATACACTGAATATACATTTTCAAACATGGTACTATTTATTTTATATTATTTATTTATTTATACACATAAATATTGGTACAAGGAAGCACCAGATACATATGCGCCTCACAAATCTCATTTAATTTGTGTGAGGGCCGTGATACTGCCCAGATGCCCGAACTGAAGCAGGTGGTTTGCTTAGGGAGCCACTCCCCGAGCCTTTGACCTAGAGGTCTAATCCACAAGACAGTGGAGCATCATGAGGAGATGCAGTCCCATGGTAGCCGGTGATCAACAATAGGTTCATACGCCATTCGTTCCTTCAGGATACTGGAGACCATGTGCACCATTGGTTTGGAATCAGGGTTATCCAACTCCCCTAGGTGGACTATCCGTGTCCACTAACCCGGTTAAAGCGCCGGACATTCGCTTTTCGTCCTCTCATTTTCGTGAACAACACTGTGGCCACGAGAAGGCAGTGAGTAGAACTTCCCTGGCAAGATACTATATCACGTGATGAGTGTACAAAAAACCATGTAATGTCGTAGATTGGACAAAACTTTATCTCCTATATTTAAAGTTATACAGTTTTTATTAAAAAATTGCAACTGAGAGTGAGTTGTTGAACAATCTGTCAAAATATCATACATAATAGATTTTCGATAATTAACTTTTAAAAAGACATATTTTGGTTACGATTTAATAATCGAAAGTCTATGAATGCGCTATTTGTATGAACTAATGATTCCTTTGTAGTTGATGGCCCGCTAATTACGAATTAAAAATAAAATACATTCATTTGTGCTTATCTAGTTCTACCTGCCTTAAATTACACTATTTCAGGAATCTTTAATTAGCACATTAATTCGAATACTTCTAATTATCATAATGAAGTAGTTACTGGATTAAATCAGATAAACCGAAGTATTGAATACGATGATCAAGTCAAATTGAGGTAAGATTTTATCACATTCTACCCATGTTTTGAGTAATATTTTATTTTGAAATTACAATTAATAAGAAAGAGACTTTCATATAACTTAAGTATATCAGATGATAAATATACTTAAACCGAAACTACCAGTTAAATTTATTGTATATATTTCGCTCTATTTGAAATTCATTTGCTGAATTCATCCGAATCATAATGCTATTGTTTCACAAATCCAGTACTCATCGTTCCAAACTCTACGATTGCGTTCACTAATCTACTATGTAATGTAAGAACTACTGTTTATTCAACGAGTTTAAATTATTACTATATATACATGCCCCCAAATGCCCTGGTACGGCCGAGAGTGGGGAGAGGCCGCTCTCCCTCTCGAAATGCTCTCACATGGCCACGCGAATATATAGCCTCTGCTAGGAAAGTCCTACTCACTGCCTTCTCGTGGCGGGGGTGTTGCTTACGAAATTGAGAGGACGAAAAGCCAATGTACGGCTCTTTAATTGGGTTTGTGTACATGGGGGGTCCACCTAGAAGAGTTGGAAAACCCTGATTCCAAACCAATGGTGCACATGGTCTACAGTATCCTGAGGGAACAAATGGCGTACGAATCATTCGTTGGTCACCGGCTACCATGGGACTGCACCTCCTTAAGATGCTCCACTGCCTTGTGGATTAGACCTCTAGGTCAAAGGCTCGGGGAGTGGCTCCCTAAGCAAACCACCTGCTTCAGTTCGGGCATCTGGGCAGTATCACGGCCCTCACACAAATCAAATGAGATTTGTGAGGCGCATATTTATCTGGTGCTTCCTTGTACCAATATTTATGTGTTTAAATAAATTATATATATATATATATATCCCACGTTCATACAGACAACACAAAGATACAGATCAAGCGCCCTTCATATAGACAAAAATTAACTACTTCAGTCTTAAGATTTACCAGTGTCCAAACCTTAGTAACAGAAAAAAACTCGATTTGCTCAGTTTACAATTTTCAAACTTTAATTTTTAATTTAAACCATATTTCATAATAAAAATTCATCATTCATTTTAGTTGTCATGTAATAACCATATTAACAAGGAGATAATCTGTCCTTAAATGTGTATGGATTATCACGTAGTTACTTGTAGACCATAATAAATTGTGTCAATTCCTACAGATTGTATGTAGATTAATCACTTTTGAAAGAAAATTTATTCTTTCTTTTTCTCGATATGACTTAAATTGGTAAAATAGATTCTTATAATCAGTAGTAAATTCGATTATTCAAGGATTAGATGTCGTTCATAGTTAATCTGTATAATATAATGATAATCACATTTATAGAATACTCTATTATTCATTGAATAGAAAGTATTAGATTTTGGTTATTATTTAATATCATTGTAGTAATGAGTTTACAACTAATGAGTTATAATAAACAAATAGAATGAAATAGGAATAATATATTTAAAGCAATTAGTCCCTTTGATAAATTTCGATAATGTAGTAATAAAAAGACGAAGATTATCAGAACTATGTGATGATAATATTAGTGCAATACATTTCGAACAATTTGATCATACATAATCAACTTGTTAAGAACATATATATATAAATGAAAATATTGAAGCCTTAGCCATACGAAAATTCAAACCTCCTTTGTGTAATCAAAAACAGTTTGTTCTCTCTTTAAACCTACCCTGGTAATATTAGCTGATTATCCAGAGTGATTAGGTGTCAAATTGTTTTCACATTATTATTATTAACCTTGTCTACTCTAACCCCCCATTTCTAGTGTAGTTGACCTTTTATTTTTATATATAAATGTCCTTAACAAGTATATGTGTCATCAGATTGTTCGAAATGTATTGCGCTAATATCCCATCACATAGTTCTGATAATCTTTGTCTTTTTATTACATTATCGAAATAATATATTTGTAAAATCTCAGCGAATGAATTTGAAGCAGAACCCAACGTTTCGCTTGGCAATCTGTTTCTAAGCGTTTTCAAGGAATTCTAATCAAACATCAAAATTACCGAATATAAATAAGTAGTACATGGTTCTCCGGTTCATTGTACACTGAATAGGTCATCTATTCAACGTTAAAAAATGTCTAAACTAGGTATATGTATTAATTAGTGTGTAAGAGATTTATGATGTGTGAAATGATAAGTGTTAATATAACATATTGTATAGAAACGTAAGTAGTGAGAGAAGAAATTTCATTCACAATATATATTGTCTCTTGTCTATTTATTTATATTCGATAATTTTGATGTTTGATTAAAATTCCTTGGAAAAGCTTGGACCAGATTGCTAGGCGAAACGTTGGATTTACTTCAAATTCACTTCGCTGAGATTTTACAAATACATATTCTTCTTCCTATTTAATGTCTTACATCAACTCGGCGCTTAAATACTGTGAAACTATTCGCTCTAATATGTTCTACCTAATGCTCAATTTATTTGAAACTATCAAATCAAACCTTGGTAGTGAAACCTAAATACTCATTTAAAAACAAATGATGTTTTATTTCAAATTTTAAATGAAAACTGTTACACTGGATAAGCAAAGATGGATAGTGGCTAACAGTGGAATCCAGGACGCGCGCCACTTCGTCCTATTTGGGGCTCGTCAGCTGGATGTACCTGCATCCATCTTTGCTTACCACGCTTGTGAATTAAGCCTTATCGAGGCAATACGCACAGTATGCATATATGCCAATTAGCGACTGACCAGTTGCAGTCCTAACACATCGATGGGAAGATTCAAACAAACAATACTAAATGAATGTTACACTGGATGACTGAAAATGTTCCTATTATATGAACTTTAATAAATAACTTCGATTATTTTTTCCACTATACATTTTCATAATTATTAAGATTGTCGATTTGTATTAACAGTTTGAATCGATTGAAAAAAAACACAGTGAAAACCAGTCAGAACTGACTGAACATTGTTTCATCCCAGTTTATGACTCTCTTTTGGCAATATGCATCCACGACCTCATATGGGATTGATTTCAGGTATTTTAAATCTAGTAACGATCAGTGGAGGCGTTACATGTTAGTAAATTAAGATGAAATACTGAATAAAAAAAGCAAGTAAGCTAACTTACTTCTAACTTCTGTTTATGGTATTCACTGCCAGGTACTGAAAAGTAATCAAACAAATAAAACTGAAAGAATTATGAGTAATTTGGTCAAATTAGTTTGTAATGAATGAGATAAACGATATATTCACTAAGCCAGTCATAAACATAGCGAAACTTGGAACATATAGGAGTCAACTCGAGATGTCACATCAAGTCAGTACAGTACGATAAAGTTATCAGGACAAATACCAGGAAAGTCGAAGTAATAAAACCATCAATTCAACAGTCGATATCCTGATATTTCATCTCGCTTTGGTCGTCCTTAGCTTTTTTCCAATTTACCCACACAAGTTATCAACGCATATAGAGGTAGACAGTGTATTACAAGCGTAACAAACTGCTATTCATCATGATTTATCATTTTCAGGGTGAAATAAGACTTGGAGGGATTCGATTAAGTAATAGTTAGATTTTCTAAAATTCTCTGCTTGTTAGTCAAAGACAAATTGAAAACTAGATCCACAATTGTTTTTATTATCTTGGAGAGAGCAAGAACAAAGATTTAAGTAGGATGACATGAACTCATGTTATGTTGATCATGTTCTAGTCAACTGCTAACAACCTGAAATATTTAAAGGCCAAATTTACAAAATGGATTGGAAATACATAAATTAACTTATTTGGAATCCTTTGTGATCACAACAAATTCACATTATTTTCTAAAGCCACCGTTCTTGCTCTCTTCAACAATCTGAAAAGCTTAAAGAATGTTGGGGTGGCATTGATGAGATGGCTTGAACCAGGAGTTATCTGTGAAATTCATAGAAGTAATATTGTACTCTCACGAATTATTAGATGAGGGTTTCAACTTTTGATTTGAGCTTCAATGTTTGGTGTGCTAAATGTTATAACTCCGCCTAGAGCCCTTTGGGGCTACTGCCGGGCCCGGGTAAAATAGGAGGGTTGGACATGCGGTTAGCGACCCCAAACAGTAGAAAACTAACTCGCTAAAAAACACTAACTAGAAAAAAAAATTAAATATTATGACTGTGTGTGAACTTCTGTGTTAAGTATTAAGATGTATTTATTGCGAAAAAACAACTCGCAATATTACTCTCTCTTCTAAACTTCACTAGGAGTATCATTTGAGAATTTATAAATCAGTTGCTGGAAATAGGATGCAAGTAAACCGATACTCTGCCGACCATGAGTTGATTAGTTTGACTAAGCAATTTTTAACTGCAACATTCAATCCAAAATATAAACTATTACATGTTCAGTCGGCAAAGTCAATTTTATTTCACCGCCCTACAGTTTTTCTCTTTCCATCCTGTTACAAGTACACAAGTGTAGTAAGTTCTATGAGTTTATAGTAAACCAATTATTATTCTAATATGAAACAAGTCTGGATTAATCATATTGCCATGCTTGATTAACCCATATCAAATCTTGAAAAAGAACTCATTTTCAAGTGTAGAATACGTTCAATAAACAAATAAGTCACAACGCCCGCCTGATCCAAAAAAAGCTATTTCACATAGTATACCTTTTGGAAAACATTTATAAACAGTACTGTAATTTATATTCTTATGATTACGCAGTTTACACACAAATATTGGATCTGAAATACTCAATACTTACTGAACCCACTGTATTCCAAAAATTTATATTTAACTGATCACATGTCTTAACTAATCAATAGTAATAAAGGGTGAATAGATTCAACGAATAAGCTGACATAGTCAAATATTATGTTTATTTTTCACATGACTTGAACAGTTAATTAATTCAAGTTAACAACTCAGTGGTAACGTCTTTGATTTTGACAAGGAGTAAAATGGGTTTGAATCTCATAGAAAGTATCAATATCTTCGTCAAAACTTTAGATATATCTTGATAACGAATAAAAACTAGTGGAAAATCTAGGTTCAAGACTTTCTGACAAAGTGACAATACGATATTCAACTATCACGTTTGTTCAAGTGACTATATCATACACAAGAACGATAATCCAAAGAGATTACAATAAGAATATCTGTAGTGTTCAGGAATTAGAGAAAGTAACTTTAAGCGAGGATATATAATGTTTACATTCTGTACGATATTCTACATCAAGGATATAAATGAATAATTTTACTCCACCAAAACTTAAACTAATGTATATCTATATCGTTAAATCAGGAATTCTTAAACAGTTTTATTAGATCGCTCTTCATAGCAAAATAAAATAGTCCAGAAAGGAACATTAGTTTGTATACTAATCATATAAAATGACGTTAACATAGGAGTTGATGCTAGCCGGCTCGATACTTTTTGTATATTATTCGTATAGATATCTGTGGAATCCAAAGTGATGACAAAATAACCATCCGTTGTTGAATAAGTTTATAATTTAATGACGGAAACATTATAAACCTGTTTACTTTTAAAGACAATTTTGAATGATTTAAAAGTTCAAGAGCAAACTTACTTGAACACCCATTTTCATGAATTTGTACACTAAGTTGATCATTAAGAGATGGAAATGACTTAAGATTAGCATCAGAAATGAGATTTTGTTGATAATGATTATGATTTTGAGTGTTACTATCATCAATATGATTAACTGGATGATGTATCGGTGTAGGAGAAGTTCTTATTGTAGGTAATGTTTGTGATTGATGACCAGATGTTGACAACGATAATGGATTAAATTGATCTGACTTTGATGAAGGAGAATTAGATGATGGAGAAGATGAAGTAGAACAGACACCATTTGAACCATTAGTAACAGTAGCAGCCGCAGCACTACCATCACGGTTGTTACTACCGACAGTTTTATGCAGTACATCACCATTTGTAAGATTTGATGAACATGACATACAATAATAAGATCCATCCACTATGGTAGTTCGTTCTCCTGAATTGAATAAACGTCTGAAGTAAAAACAAAGATTTAACACGGAAAATGATGCAAAACACTTAAGTACACACTAGAATTACCAACAAAATAAGCAATCACTAAAACAAGCTATTCACATCAATTACTTCCATAAAATACATCTTACAATTAATAATTTCATCTAGTATGTTCACTGGTGTTGCAACGGAAAAACTTGAAAACGAAACATCTAATGTCAATTTCAAAAGTGTTCTTATTTAAAATATAAACACAACATATGTGAAAAATACTTAGATCATAAAAGTCAGTAAAAATGATATTGATATAAAATGAAGTTACCTTTTTATACAGCCTCCTTAACTCAGTTAGAATAATGTCATGAGACTAGTTATTAGTTTTCATGATCCACTAAAGTAAGACTATTTTTATCCCTGAATTTCCAAGCAATAACTGGATTACTAACAATTTTGTTTACTTTAAATGTCACAATTTAAATGATGATTTGGTAAATATAGACAAGGTTGTGGAGAGATGATCAAGTAGTTAATGCACTCAGCTTTTAATCAGTAAGTTACATGATTTTATCAGGCTTCATCTACTTCATTTTAAGGAACTGGGTAGTATCAAAAATACCCATAATATGACCCCAAGGCAATAGTAGGATGATCACCTCAACTGTGCTGTATTTCTAATATTTCAACCAATAATAATAGTACTAATCATAAAAATAATAATAATATCATTTTATGCTTAGAGCCATGAAAATAATGCATCGTAGGGGAATTATTGAATTATACTGAAATCGAATTTAGTAGATAGGAAATCGGTTCAAAAAACTAAGGCGCCAGAGCGTTACTGGTCAGTTGAATCTTAAAACCGAAAATTATGATACTTAACAAAATCAAGCATTTTCATATGACTTGAATGCTATTGTAGCCTTCAAATTACGTTCTGCATGTTAGGCGGTTAGAAATACTAATTTAAGTGTATAACGTGAATTAGTTTGGAAATGTGAAATTTTCCTTTAGAGAATGATTGCGTTTAAATGTGACAAACATACAGGTTATTCAGTAATAGATACTTTAAGATAAAAGACACCCTATTCTATCCAGGTGTTGATGGTAGTTAGCTTATCATGATTAAAAGTAAGATATAACAAGTTGATTCATAATAATAATAGTGGAAAAAAGTTGGAAGAATCTGTGAACAATTGGATGTCGATTGGTAGTTTGAAGGTAACGGACTTGATTCCAGACTCGAAAGTCCTGGGTTCGACTTACGGTGGTCCCGGTAGTGAGCACTGATGAGAATGAAACAGGTGCCAGACGCTTTCTGGTCTCTAATGGCTCTTCAGAAAAGTCATTCTACTATATAAATTACAATTGTATTGATAAGTTTATCAGATATAAGATGTAGTATTCCATAGTTTTTAAGTCAAATGGATTAATTCTCTTAGAAAAGTAGAGTTTAGTCTTTTCCAATGCACAAAGATAGTTACACTGGTTGCAACTACTTAAAAGCTAGTTGACTTGATACCTACCGATCTAGCATGATATAGTGGGGATAAAGAAGCTAGTATATCAATTGAGTAGATCAGATAATGATGGTATACATGCCAAATATAAATGCCTCCCACTATAATCACTTGTTCTGCAAGACGACAAGCTCCATTTCATGACAACAAATAAAATGATAAGAAACTTATTATTATTTCTTCAAACTTGGAAGCAAAAGTATGACCATATATCGCCGTCGTGAACTGTTCGTAAGAACGACAGACTGTTTTTACACTGCTGTTTTAACTTCCTACTGATGAAAACAGTCACTAAACAACACTACAGTGATGTGGGCCAGTGGAGTGCAACCGCATAGGGTGTAAAGCAGTTACCCATCAAAGACACTGAAAGATGGTTGCGTAATATCGTGGATTGATTGAGATTAGACATTAACATCGTTGAATGCCGGTTCAGTGGTCTATAAATTAAGCGTTTGCGCGAGATCAACGGTCCTGGGTTCTAATCCCGAGAGCAGTGTCGTGGATGCGTCTGCCGAGGAGTCTTATAGGAGAACGAAACAGCCATCCAGTGCTTCCATGTTTTCAAAGGCGGTCTTAAGTTTATCGGTTCATCAGCTCAACAATAACAATTTTAATTTATTCTTGACAATTATTGTCACAAACGTATCCTGGGTTTATCTTTTCATCCAATGTTAGTTGGATATTGAATTGCAGAAAGACTGTAAGCTGAAAGGTCTAGTTTTGTTAACATCTGCAACTTATACATATGATAAAAATGAATGAAAAGATTGTATTCAATAAGAATTCTCCGAAAATTTTATTAAAATTATACTGCTGTATTTCTGGTTAATGGTTGTATGAAATAAAAGGGAAATGAACCAAGCTTTACTCTATAATCGCTTCACATTACGACTAGGTGGTCAAAGAATACTACACATGAAATCAGTTTCCATACATACTTCACTGACAATGATGTCTAGTTGAAAAACAAAACAATCACCGATTGAGCGTTTGTATCAAAAACAATAAAGAGGGTTTATGCATTAATATTAATGAAATATGAAACAAACCTGCATGTTGTACAACGAAAACAATGAGTATGAAAAGTTTTCCCCAATACTGTAACAACTTCACCTTCTACATAACCCTGACACGTTTCACATCTTACACCAAATTGTGTTTGATAATCATTTGGACAATAGAAATTTTGATCTTTAACAAAGAATCCACCTTGTTTTAAATTTTTACAACATTCTATTCAAAAGAAATAGGGTTATATATATATTTGTTTCCAATTGAACTTACTGATACATTGAAAACATTTATAATGAACAAATTGTTGTTCAATTTTCAATACATCACCTTTACATCGTTTATGACATACCGTACAATAAACTTTAACTACAATAAAACAAAGATCGAAATAATAAAGAGGAAATATTTTTTAAAGGGAATTTATAACCAGTTAAATCAATAAGAAGAACACTATAACTAATTACTCAATACTCATCAAAATAATATAAAACATGGTTACTATGGTAACCGGACTAAAAGTAAATGGATAATAATAATACAACCGAAGTTTTATAATTATAAACATTTTATGAAAGTTAGAGATTTTTATAGTGAGATAAATGAAAAGTTAGTTACAGTTAGTTGGGTATAGATTTGAAATGAATTATTATTACTAATATTAGTAGTAGTAATTGTAATAGTGGAACAATGTCCATGGATGGCCTTTGAAAGTAAGATTCATGTGTTTATCAATCAGTAAAATAAAGAAATCGAGACTTTTCCATACTTCACCTTATTTCTACTTAGTTGAAAAAAAAATCTTGCTACTCGTTTGTTATGTTACACACTTTTTAATTTGATTTTATGATTATCTTTGGAAAGAATTAGAGTTATGCAAAATGACTGTACACTTCATCATTTATTTATTTATTTAAACACATAAATATTGGTACAAGGGGGCACCAGATATATAAGCGCCACACAAAAAAATGTCATTTCATCTAATTGTGTAAGGGCTATGATACTGCCCGGGTACCCAGACCGAAGCAACAATATAACTTATGTAAATTTCTAAGCTGTTTACAATGTGCTTGACTAGGCCTCACAAAAACCAACTAATTTGTTGTAATGAGAAAATCATGATTAAAAGATTGTTATAAATATTGACTAATAAAGTTAATTCAACTTCACAATCAAACAAATGGTAGTGAGTTATTCAAACAACAAATGATATTTTGTCAATAAGTACGAAACCCAGATAACTGTAGTTAACAGATTAAGTAGTGAATACAAAGTTTGATCGATAACATTGATCATTAAGTTTACTTGACTTTTGTCAAAAAAAAGGAGGAATGTGCCAAGTAAATCCCTAAGTTACCCAGTGGTGTGCTCGACACAACTATCTCCACAGAAGTGTAAATTGATTTATTTATGATACAGTTTTGCTTGCCAAACTAGTTAGACATTATCAATAAAAACCCTATATAACTGGATATTGAAGCGGTGGTTCAGTAATTTTAGCCTTCATCCTTCAACCACTAGGTCGCAGATTTGAGTCCCGCTTACTCTAGATTTATTTGGGCAGTGAGGTGATACTAGTAATCTTCGCACAAAAATGTGCCTCGAAATCGAGTTCATGAACATGTACTTAATAAACTAGTTACATCATTGCTAAAATAATAACAAGCAGTTCTAATCTAACCTAGTATTGAAACATTTACAAGCCAAAATTATGGCTGAAACAATCAGATCTGGCTAAAGTCACGCGATACTTCTATACTTAACATTCCAGATAACATTAATCTTTCAAACACCACTAGTAAGGCTACTAATTAATTACAGCCAAACAAAGTCTTAAATCACTAGATATAAATTGCGTTTGCAAAATTTGAATAGAAGCAGCGTGTTAACCAACATTAGGTTTGTGCACTCAGGTAAGAATAATAATGAGATGACTTAAGTATATAGACCGAGTAGTGTTCTAGTTTGGTTATTTTAAGCCCTTAGCTACCACTCAGTAAACAAGGTACTGAAATCTCCAGCGTCAATTTAATAAACGGTTTGGTACATTTATATCGTTTATAAAAGGTCTACTTCCATAAATTAGATTTCTATGAAATTGTTACTATAGTTTTGTGCACCACTGAGATGAAAATATCTCCATATTTACTAGAATATACATTTATTCATACGATTCTTTCGAGTGTATTGCCAATTTTTATTTACTACGGTAAGTAATCTACCTCCACATACGTTAGAAATTATTTTCTTGTTCACAGTGGAAAACAAACTCAATATCAAGAAGGCAACTGACAATACAACACTATGTACATATCTGTATTCTGACTTGTGTTCAAAAGGTTACTCTTTACATTCAATCATAAATAAATTATTAGGACGGACGAGTATATAGATAAGTACACACATGCAGTGTCTAGACACCTTTCACTTATTATCTCACAGTTTTTAACTGCCCTATATAGTATGATTGCTGTAAGTTAATAGTCTCAGTAGCCGTAACAAAATGGATATACCCCCCACTTCAGTTTCAGTTACTTGTAAGACCCATAAAAGACTCAAGTACATAATATCAATCCACAAAACTCAGATCAATAATCCATCGCTCAATATCTCAGCAACAAAGTTTTTCCCTAACAGAGTAACGGTTTGCATGATTTGTACTAATGACTCCAACGAAGTGTGAAGATCTGTTTATTTGGTCCTCAGTGCCATAAGGTACTGAGATAAAACATTAGAGCTCAACCAGTTAATATGCTTATGTAGAGTGGATACTTTAGCAGAAAACAGAAGATAATTAATGCCAATTAACAGGGAAACTTTCACGTTAAACCATTTTAATTACCAATAGAACTTCATTAGATAAGCCAGAAAGAAAGTCACTTGGTTGATATCAAGCATTTTCACCACCTAAATTATCAGAATGTTTTCACTTTGGTTGAAAATTTGATAATGAGAGCTGGTTGATAAGATATTGCTGCTAAACATCTAGACAAAGAATTATCGCTAATGTGGATCTAGATTCTGCTAACATAGTGTATATCATAAAATTAACATGAGGTACAAAGTCGCTTCATTTCAACATTAACATACGATTGATTTTCCACTGTAGATCTGGAATTTGATGCAGTACATCATGATTAATTTGAAGTCGGCCACAAAATTATTTCGTCATAATGTTCTTTTTGCAGGATGAAATGCTCTAATTGTTTGCAGATGAATAGCTACAAAGATAGTTTTATATAACCCTATTCCCACAGCATCATACTCTGGAGTGACTCATGCTGAAATAATCAATAAATTTAACTGTAATGTGACTTGTTTACCGAGTACGAATTGTTATGCTTAGCTTGAGGTCACACTTTAGATATTAGGTCTAGTGATACTACTCCGGCGAACAAACTGAAGTAGGTGGAGAGGGTTTCGAATCAACGAACTAGTGGTTGAAATACGAATATTTCCACTGGCATAGCATAAATCTCGTTTCCGTGTGGCAAGTTAGACTGCAGGATTGGTCATGAGCACTACAGTGGCTGTCCCGATGAAGAAGCCTAAGTCGTCGAAACCCAAGACGCCAGCTAGTCACTCACCAGTAATCAACATGATTACAGCGGCAATTTTGGCAGTTAAGGATCGTAAGGGCAGCTCACTCGCTACCATCAAGAAATACATAGCCGCGAATTACAAGTTTGATGTCGAAAAGCAGGCAGCACATATCCGCCGTGGCATTGTGCATGGTGTTGAGAAAGGTGCTCTTATACGAGTTGGAAATAAGGGAAAGGGTGCATCTGGTAGCTTCAAAGTAGCCGAAAAAAAGTTGTTGACGTCAAACCCAAGGTTGCTAAACCGAAAACTAAAGTGCCTTCTGCTGGTTAAGTATAAATCTATGAGTATCATACAACTAATGAAGGATTGTTTACCAAATTGTCGTGCAGCTTTTAGTAGAATGTATGCTGTATTCTCATCATGATTTTGCTTCAACATTCTGAACAACCGGAAACTCGACAAATTTATATTCCTGAATTATGTTGAATTTCATAGACCTCCTGTATAAGTTATTAATAATTATTAATATCTGACTGGGCATTTACTCCTGAAGCCAAGAATAATCCATACTAATAAAATCCAGCGAAATGTGTCAAATTTTATACACCGGGAACTAGTCACCTTAATATATGGTTCAACATAACCAGTTGAAAGTCGTGAAGGCTATAGCTCATGAAAATAGCCCACTGAACGTGGCTGAATCAAAATGAGACTTTAAAGCTCCCACTCAGGCACCCACCAGTCTTTGAGTAACAACTGAGAATGGTACCCTGTACTAAAATAAGTCGTAACCTTGTTAAAATCCTTAGTATTGAAACCATAGTTCAAAAACAGGGTTATAACTGTAGAGGTTCCATAACTCGAACACAATTCGCAAAAAGACTAACATAATTTGAGGATAACTTAACGATTAAGAACTCATCTTCATATAATGTTGCAGAGATAAGATAATTGATAGTTATTTATTTATTTGAACACAAACATTGGTACAAGGGGGAAATGAATACATATGGGCCACACAATAACAAAGAGGCCAATGCGGTTGTCATTGATTTGTGTGAGGGCTATGGTACTGCCCGGGTGCCCAAACCAAGACAGGTGGTTTTCCTAGGGGGCCACACCCAGAGGGAGCCTTCGACCTAAAGGTCTAATCCACAAGACAGTCGAGCAACGTCAGGAGAAGCAGTCCCATGGTAGCCGGTGGCTAGTTGTTGGTTCATACGCCATTTGTTCCCTCAGGATCCTGAAGCCCATGTGTACCATTGGTTTGGAATCAGAGTTTTCCAACTCCCCTAGGTGAACTCTCCGTGTCCACCAATCAGGTAAAAGCACCGGATATTCGCTTTTCGTCCTCTTACTTTCGTAAACAACAGTAATGCCGCAAGAAGGTAGTGAGTAGGACTTCCCTGGCAGTGGTTGTATGCACGTAGCCATGTGATAGCATTTTGAGTGGGAGAGCTAACTCTCCCCACTCTCGGCCGTACCAGGAAATTCGGGGACTAAGATGGATAGAGTCCAGCAGTGGAATCTAGAACTCGTGTTTCGTCCTATTTGGGACTCGTCAGCTGGATGTACCTGCATCGCAGTGTTGATTTCCGCCCCGTGACTCGAATCCAGTACCGTTCGCTTCAAACACCATCGCGTTATCCGCTTAGCTACTAAGTCCTTATTGATAGCTAAATCAGCCAGTTGAAAATTCGTTGCGCAAACTGAGAAGTGATACCAAATGCCCCATTAATGTGTTTGCTTTCAGCCTACATGATCTATCATTTAAAGCAAATATGATGGTTTCATAGAACTATCTTGTAAATAATATTTTAAAACTTCAGGCGTATTTTGAGTATTAAGTAGTTAAAAAGATTGAATCTGGCTTGCAATAAAACATTGCTTTCAATATTCAAATAATTCGTCGATATAAAAAGATTCTCAAGCCAATTATGCAAATATAGCAGAATGCACATTAGTATATGATACTGATAGCTCCCTGTAAGCTATGTAACATATAATAGTACTGAAAGTTATTCGTTAAATCAATATGACCTCCTCTTACGTCCTCAAGCGATTTACTAAGTACTCCATTTATTTTTCTGTTATAATTTCTCTTATTACGACCAAGCTATTCCTATTGCTTAGTCTTCTTGGACACTACTTCACTCGACAAGTCCTCAAATCAAAACGCAGTTGGACAAGAACGAAATTATATTCCAAATAACAAGGGTAGATGGGAGGAGGAAGCACAATAAGAAAAACGTTAGTATATTTATGGTTTTTACATAAGAAGATTCTAGAGTCTTCTCCACGTATCCACTAGCGCTGATTGGATAAAAAATAGATAATCCGCGTGCACCAACACAATCTCGAACAGAACGTGCTTTAGTCCAATCTATATTTCGCTTACACCCTACCTATTCCAATGGCCTATTGATGAGAATTAGAGGAACAATTATGGAAACCGCGGCAAACAAAGAGAATTAGAAGCTAAGGAACTACAATAGAAAACCAATGAACGTTGTTAGAACTCAGTTCGGAAAAGTATTTTATTGATGTAAAGCGTAGAAGACTCCTTGTAGCGCTGACAAATCTGAGGATCAATAACTTTCCGATAGGTCGACGACAGAAAACAGGAATGAAGTAACACAAGGTTCAGTTCAAGTTTCTTTACTTTTCTTACCGTATTTAAATGAACTTCTGAATATCTTGATGCCCATAATACTATTTTATGTAGAAAACACCAAAACCTGGTGAAAAGTAACGGGGAATCCAGATGTATGTGTACTGAAGACCGATCTAGGCGTCTCATTTAGCTGGTCTAAACTGTGGTTGATACTTGTTGAGCCGGCCAAGCGTCTACATGCATAGTCGATACAAAGGTGAGTAACTATAGTATTGGGGAGATGTCCGTCCCATCTTACAATAATCTAGGGGTAACAGTGATCCCCAACAACAAGAATATGGTCCACTGACATGTGTGAGACAAGGGGTTCGGAAGAATATGGGCTTTAAGATGAATATTTCCCAAGTTGGTAGAAGTATGATTATAATGGTATATACAAGCTTGGTGAGATCTTAACTTGAAAACTACTCTGAGGCTGAAGGCCTCAAATAACTCAGAAGTGCGAAAGACAGATATCTGTGCAAATTCAAAATTCAAAGAATAGCCATACACAGGATTCTTTGGGAATTTATACCTTTTTACTCTGTCTTACTGAAGATCAAAAGGTAATTTGACTTTGATGCATAGAACACCATAAAAATGATTTTAGACCAGATATACCCTCCTATTTTCTTCCCAATAGATCAGGACGGCTCAAAGGACATAGAAAGCGAGTTTAGAATCCGAGAACGAACAAAATATACATGGCATACAGATTTTCCCACAAAGCCATCAACTCATGAAACCTAATATCGAAAGGAGTGTCCGAATCTTCAAACGACTCGTCCAAAACGAGATCAGACACACAAGAGCTCAATAAAGAAAGAATAACACAGGCTATCAGGATACTATCCTCGATAAACAATGTAAATCTGAAATCTAAGATAGTGTTTGTCCGGTCATCCCTCAAACTAGTTCAGAAATATACTATGTGCGGAACGTCTTGAATCTCAACGTTAGTTTATTAGTCGCTGAAAATAAAAACCAATATAAGAAGTATTTTATCATTATGTCGTGCAGTCAGGCATCCCATGAAACTTTCACACAGCTAGTAATGGGATGCGCACCTCAAGTAAGAGAATTTTAACTAAAAAACCAAAAACTGTCTCAAATATATTGGTCTTTAAAAATAATAGCATAATTATCAGGCCTAAAAATATGGTGGATTAATCATAATCCCGGTCATTGGTTTTAACTAATCGTCTAAGTACCTAAACAAAAATCTGAAGATGGCTACCAACAGAATATTCCAAAAATCAACGACAAACTAAATCTTACTGAAATTTTGACACACCTCTGACATTTTGAAATTTATTCTCTAATAGATTAAGTCTAAATATAAATTGTGCAGAATAAAACAAATAATCGGAAGAAAAAACACTTCTGAACTTTACAACTGTTCTGAACAAAGTCAATAATTAAGTGTGATTTATTTTATCTACGTTAAATCATGGAAACCATCCGTTACATAGTTCGAATACATCTAAACTAAATCCATCTTAGGGCGAAAAAAACGATTTAGAGATTCCCACAAACCTCTGGAGTTCCAAGTTCCAGCTCACATCGAAAACAATAGAGAAGGATCTCCTAATACTTTGATTTTCAGTTAAAATGTCACCTTGAATTCACGTTTATATGCAGTCAGCTGACTTTATAATCGATTTCAGAAGCATTCTATCTATCTGCTGCTTGTTTTTGCCGCAATTCATTATCTTTTCTCTGTTTTATATAATTACATGTACTTTGTTCTATATACTGTCAACAACAACGCATCTTTTAGGTGATGAGCTAACAACGCTTGTACCTTGATTACAGTTTGTAATGGCTGAGAATACATGTTGAAAACCTCCGTTGACCCCAAAACGTCGATACGTTTGGACGACTTTTAAAATTTCTACCAAAACCACGGTGATTTTTGAGGTCTCAACATCAGCTAGCCAACCTAAATAACGATTTACAAATTCCAAGCTCGTAACTAAAGAAATAGAACTCGCGGTTAATTTTCACATACTAATGCCACGCATTAATTTATAAAGTTCGAATTTTATGTTTAATTCGTGGTTTTTTCCACTATTAACTAGTATTACTCTGAACTGATCCAACAAATCAAATAAAATTCAGTTCACGAGTGTCTGCATATAATCAACATAACTCCCACATACCCCAGCAACTATCCAAACATACACAAATTATGCAATCAAATCTCATTAAGGTTTTTAACGACTGATGGAGCATACATCATATTTCTTTACATGAAGAATAAAAGCTATGTTAAGTGTATCTCGTTGCTTGTCTCGAAACTGGATAAACATAGATCGGAAAAGCAAAATAGTAGGGCAAATGATAGAAATTGTTTTCTTACCCATCTTATGAGGGCTTTCTAATAATAAGGCGTCCTAAATATTTTGACAAAATAATAATCCATAGCCAATGAAGTTAAAACCAACACTACGGAAGGTTAATTAAAGTTGAGTTGGATAAACAAAACAGAAAATTCACACTTTTTATTAAATTCTTCATATGTTATTTTGTGATGAAGAGAAAAAAGAGATGAACTAAAGTAATGATTGCATTTTGAAATTCAGATACTCATCAGAATTCACTGAACTTGAAACAGGACTTTCTGATTGCTAATATGTTTGGGTTTTTCAATAAATCCGAATTTTATTTTCCGATATCAGCTTTGACTAGCCTCAGGCACCTATTTCTGAGTCTTCTATTTATCATGCTTTCCCAGCGTCCAGTGTTTAAGTATGAACTTCCATATTACTGAAACCGTGTGTAGCTTTACCTGTACATAGTGGGAATATTTAGAGGGCGGTTATTATTTACAGATTGACTTCCCTGCTGTTTTAAGTTCTATGCATAATGGATGAAAAAATTAGCTAGGCTCTTCAAAGTGATAAACTCAGTTAATTTATTCCGTTAAAAATATGCCAGAGATTCCTTGCAGGTAGATAGAATCTAGTCTTAGGTAGTCAGAAATAGAGAACCTTCGAACTCCTGAAGAATTTGTAGGCCACTCATCTTCATGCGAATGCATAACGTCAAGACCTTGGATGACATCAGCCTTGTATCTTCTTTAGTAATTCTCCATAACCCGAAAATATAAATCGACATGCACCTGACTTAATCCCAATTTCTGACTATATTTTCTAGCAACAGTCACTTATGCTGCTAATCCAGATAATTCTACAACGCAGCTTCTGTAAAACAAACTTGAATTCCACTTTTGTGATCTGAAAAATTAATGTTTACTAACGCTTTACCCAGGTGAATGCTTTTAGATTTCTCTTACTGGTCATAAATGCCACATTGATCAATAATTATCCATACATAATGTTGCAGAAAAGTTCTCTAAGGAGCCAACAGAAAAAGACCCTACTGATCGAACTGAATGCAAGTTAGCTACAATCCTGAAAAAGCTGAAGACAAATCATTCATCAGTGATGATCTCTTCCTATATCTAAAGCCACTATGTTCTTCCACCTCATAATTCTATGGGCTTAAGAAAGCCCATTGATATTATCCTAACTAGATCGCTTGTTATTGTCGACGAAATATACGTGCCGGCTATCATCGTACAGAGATATCGATTTTATTTGCATTACAAAATAGCGAAACAAGTCGAATGCGAGAGTGAGTTTCCGACATGAACATTTCATGCATCCACTGTTCTATACAGACAAAAGAAACGAAACGGAGAAGTAAAGAACCAACTCGCTGTACAACTCACTACAAAGTAGATGATGGATAGTGCGGCAAATAGACAGGCATTAGATATGAAACAGAATGTTGGACATACACAAGTATACGCAGCGCGCATGAGCTGAGAAGTACCACGATATATAATTAAGACGTGTGTGTAAAAGTTTATATTCGCGAATGAAAACAATAGAGTTATTATGAAACTAAAAACGACTCATTAGTAACATGCAGCCTGAGTTACTAACATCTGTTCAAGATCTATGATGATCATGTGAGTGTGCATTCGTATGAAGGTGTCACACATATTGTAGTTTGACAACACTTCAATAAGTAAAACCTATAATTGAATCGTGCCCACCCAGTGAAATTAAAAGACAGAAGCGAGGAAGTTCGAAGATTTATTCGCCAGGTTGTCGACATATCGAGAAGTGACCGATCCAAACTGATTAGTAATCGCAGAAGTTGGGCACGGTGTTCCCACTCGTAATCTGGTGCGGATGCATGACCGTGCGCCTTCATTTGGTGAGTCCATCGAAACTAATGTGTTCAGCATCCAATGTTGAACACTTAAAGAGCTATTGATGGAGTACCACGCCAACCCAAACTATAAATACAGCACGTTTCTCCTGATACCGTTCTACGTAGAAGACCTTTGGTGGCACCTCGAGGATCAGCGATCGCTTCTTGTTCTATCAACTTCTTCGTCCTACAATCGTACGTTTAGCAATCAGTCCCAAGAACGAAACAGCTACTGATCGAAAGTGTAAACCCTTTCTGACGTAGGGATCCTGTGGTGATCTACTTTTACGACGAGAACGCGATTGGTGTAGTAGAAACAATAATTAATATAACCAATTGTACCGGTGATTGTTCCACTGTGCTTGTTTGTTTAACTGTACCAAAAGCACTTTTCGTTCCGTTGTCCGTCTTTCTTGTGCGAACGCTTTTACTCTCTGTCAAATTGTCTATAATCCTTTGAACGGTTCGGTGCTCTTTCGAAACCACGAGATCGCCAACAAATATATCTTACGTGGACGATTACCAGCCTCCTGGTTTTTGGCCTACCGAGGGATTGAAGTCGATATCTGGCACGTAATCCTATTGTAGTGGTGATGACAGTCAATCGCAACTCGACGCCATCTACAAAGGAAAGATTCCAGAGAGGAGCTACTGTATTCCATTCACGAAGAAAATAATGCTCCACACACTCGGGGAGCTGTTCTAATGCTGTCCAGAGAAGCATCAAATGCACCTGCAGGATGGGAATCTTACAGATCTAGAATAAACAAAACATCATTCACAACAAAGAAGGAAGGGATCACAATGAATGTTATCCAGTGTTATGCACCCACCAATTATTGCAAGTACGACAATAGAGACCAGTTCTATCAGAGGCTGCTAAAGAAACACTATACAACTGGACAAACAGCACTACAAAGGTTCGATGAAGCCTTCCTTCGAGATACTGACAAGCTCAACGAATTCAAGATAACTCTCAACAACAGGCTCCAAGATTTACAGAATCTACTGAAAGAACAGGAAACTACCATGGAGGAAAACGGGAAAGAGATCAAAGAAGCATTAACTTCAACGTGTCATGAGGTTGTGGGTCGCAAGATGCATCATTGTAAGGGATGCACCTCTATGGGAACCCTAGACAAGATTGAAGAAAGGAAGAAGAGCAAGAAGACCGCAGTTAACAACAGTCAGACACGAGCAGATAAGTCAAGGCACAAGCAGAGTACACAGAAGCAAACAAGCAAGTGAACGGGAGCATCAGAGCCGACAAGCAGAAATACGTGGAAGACCTAGCAACGACAGTGGAAAAGGCTGAAAGAGAAGGAAGTATGAGACAACTATATGACACAACGAAGAAATTGGTAGTGAAATGTAGTGAACCAGAGAGACCAGGTAAGGACAAATAAGGCAAACCAATCACCGAGATTCAAGAACAGGAGAAAAGGTGGGTAGAATACTTCGAGGAATTATTGAAAAGACCAGCTGCATTGAATCTACTGGACATCGAAGCAGCACACAGTGACCTTCCCATGTAGGTCACTCCACCAACGACCGAAGACATTGTGATGGTCATCAGACAAATCAAGAATGGGAAAGCAGTAGGACCTGATAACATGCCAGCTGAAGCACTGAGGTCAGACATTGAAGTAGCTGCAAACATGCTTCACCTTCTATTCAAAAAGATTTGGGGAGAGGAATAGGTGCCAACGGACTAGAAAGAAGGATAACTCATCAGGATACCAAAGAAAGGAGATGTGAACAAATGTGAGAATTACAGATGCATCATACTACTTTCATTATAAGGAACAGTTTTCAACAGTGTTGCTGAACCAGATGAATAACATAGTAGACACCTAACTTAGGGATCGACAGGCTGGATTTCGTAAGGATCAGTCGTACACAGACCAAATTGCGACACTACGGGTCATCGTTGAGGAGTCAATTGAATGGAACTCGTCACTATACATCAGCTTCATTGACTATGAGAAGGCGTTAGACAGTGTGGACAGGAGAACATTATGGAAACTTCTTCGGTACTATGGATTTCTTGAGAAGATTGTCAACATTATCCAGAACCCACATGCAAAATGGAGCATAAAGGACAGCTGTTAGATGCATTTATAGTAAGGACCGGAATCAGACAAGATTGTCTACTCTCCCCCTCCTCTTTCTTCTGGTGATTGGCCGGATTATGAAGACTCCGATATCTGAGGGGAAGCACGGAATACAATGGACATCTCCGAACCAATTAGACGATTTGGACTTCGCAGATGACCCAGCCCTCCTATCTCATACACTCGAACAAATACAGACGAAGAAAACAAATGTGGCAGCAGCCTTTGCATCAATAGACCTCAACATACACAAAAAAGCAACATTCTTAAATACAACACGGAGAACGCCAACCCAATCACACTTGATGGCGAAACCGTGGAAGAGATGGAAACATTCATGTACCTGGGAAGCATCGTTGATAGACAAGGAGCATTTGATGCAGATATAAAGGCGATGATTAGCAAAACGAGGACCGCATTCCTACAATTGAAGAACTTATGGAACTCAAAACAACTCTCAACCAATATCAAAGTGAGAATCATCAATACGAACGTCAAGACAGTCCTACTGTTCGGAACTCAAAATGGTTCAAATGGTTGAGGACGAAATAGAAGAAGCTTTCGCTTAACGGGCTTCCGTGTCTAATAGCAGTGGATCACCAATACCTCCAGGCAAAAACCTAGGTATATGAACGATAATAGAGGAAAAAAAGAAAAAAAAGAAGAATTTGGTAAATCATAATAAGTTATCCCTAGTCCTTAAGAATAAGTCAAGTTTCCTCTTAAAGGACTCCTGGGAAGTCGCTTGGACTAGCTCAGTCGGCAGCGAATTCTAGCACTTGACTACTCTTACGGAGTAGAAGTTGTGTCTACAGTCTGTTCTGCTATGTTGGGTCTCCAGTTTTTGGGTGTTACCTCTTAGGTTAGTGTTGTGACTAAGCTTAAGAAGATGTTTAAGGGGATGACCAGAAGTATTAAGGATACTGTAAGTCATAAGAAGGTCACCTCTAAGACTCCTATACTCTAACGGGTAAAGGTTAAGTGATTGGAGGCGCTCTTCATAAGGTTTGAATTTGAGTCCCCGAACTGATTTCGTGGCTCGAAGTTGGATACGTTCCAGAGTGTCCTTATCCTTTTAGAGAGAGGGAAGAAATACTATGTTTCCGTACTCTAAATGGAGACGAATAAAACTATTAAAGATTATGTGGAAGGTTCCACCGTCAAACTGGCCAAAAATGCGCTTCAATGTTACCAGTGCAAGGTTTGCTTGAGAGGCGTTTTTGTCACAGTTCGCATACGATTTCAGGTCATAGGGTACCAACACTCCTAGATCTTTTTCGACTTGGGAAACTTCTAGAAGGGAGTTACCTAAGTTATAACTATAGTCTGCAACATGTCTCAGATGGACTACCTTGCACTTTGAAGTGTTGAAGGTAAGACCGTTGTCGTCTGCCCAACTTTGAGGTCGGGTCAGATCCTCCTGAAGAACTAGTATATCATTATGATTACGTATCTCTCTCCAAAGTTTCACATCATCAGCAAAAAGCAATAAGTCAGATGAAACTTGTTGAAGAAGATCGTTAATATAAATCAAGAAGAGAAGAGGTCCCAGTATTGAGCCCTGGGGGACCCCACTAGGACATTCCATAGCCTGAGAGAGAGAGTGAAGCTAACCCTGACCTTAAAGTGTCGGTTTTCTAAATATGAAGAGAGCCAATCAATCAAAGGGGGTTTTATACCCAATCGTCCAAGCTTCTTGATAAGACATTCATGGTTGACCCTATCAAAAGCTTTTGAGAAGTCCAGGTAGATGACGTCAACCTTCCCCTTGCGATCAAGGATGGTTGCCCATCTATCCACCGCAGTCAGCAGGTTGGTCATACAAGAATGACCTTTTCTGAAACCATGCTGTTGAGGTGAGAAGAACTTTAAGGATGATAAGTATTCTTGTATACCGTCGTATATTAGGGATTCCATAATTTTTGAAGGTATGGAGAGAAGGGCCACTGGTCGGTAGCTTGAGGGTTCACTGCGTCGACCTCCTTCGAAAATCGGTGTGATGTGAGCCAGCTTCTAAATTTTCGGTAGTTTGCCTCTGCTTAGCGAGTGTGCAGACATCACGCTAAGTGGTGTCGCCAGGATTGAAGCTGCTTCCCTCAATACAGCAGAATGAACCATACCCGGACCAGGAGAAGTGTCTTTTCTTAGGTTCTGCAGTTTACGGAGCACCAGGTCAGCACTCAGGTCCACTTCGGAAAGTCCTGTGCAGGTGCAGGTGAAGCTTTCGTCAGTATGGTTGATATGGGTCAGCCGGAATGTCTGGGAGTACTGTTCAGCCAAGAGGTTAGCGGCATCACCGTCGTTATTGGTCGGGCCATTAGGGCCTAGCAGTTGGGAAACTCCAGTTTTGTCTTGTCGAAGAGAAGCTGCGTAACGGAATAAGCTTTTCGGATTGGAGACGAATTTATCGATAAGCTTAGTCTGTAACTGAAGCCTGTCTTTTCTTATTGCCTTTGTGCATATGTTCCTTATGCGTTTATATTGCCTGTATGCGTCGTTATAGTCGGTTCGTTTATATTCGGCACAACATTGCCTTTTGCGGCTTAGCAAACGACGAGTGCAGTTCTTGATGATTGGAGGTTGTTTGTAGATTTGTGGGACCATTTAAGGAACTGAATGCTCAGTAGCACATAAGATCGTGTGCAGTAAAAAATCCCAATGAGCATCCACTTCAAGTTAAGGGTGAACATCCCAATCCACCTGTTGTAGATAGTCATGTAAAGCTAATACATTCAACCGTTTGAAGTTCCAGCGCTTGTTGCTAGTAGGATATCTTAGCTCCGTTTTGCTGACAAAGCTGAATGATAAGACGGCGTGATCACTTTTCCCCAGGGGAGCCAGGATTGAGAGGTCGTCAACTAGGAATTCTTCATTTGTGAATACCCAATCTAAGCGCGACGGCGTCTGGCTGTTTCTCCAACGAGTTGCCGACTTCACATTTTCAAATAATCCCAGGTCACCGATGAGGTTGAAGAACAGATCTTCAGTAGAGTTGTCGCCTCCAGTGTATGTATGTTCCACGAAGTTGACTCTAGGAAGATTGAAGTCCCCTAGAACCAGGATTTGAGAGAACCCGAGACGCGTAGAGCGGGTTAATCCTTCCAGCAGACGATTGTCATACTCGATGTCGGCAGTGGGCTTCCTGTAGATGACCCCGACTAGACACCTCGAGGTAGTAGACAGTCTTACTGAGCACCATACTGACTCATCAAGATTGAGAAACTCTCGGTTGTGAAGTTGGTGCGCATCCAGGCATGACCGTATGTATAGTGCTACACCCCCCCATTCCTGTTTTTCTGTCGTTGCGAAATAAAGACATTCCAGTTGTTGCTAGCTCCTGGTCCGTAAACTGAGACGTTATCTAAGTTTCGGATATTCCTATCAGATGGGCATCATTAGCGTTGTCAAGTTCACTTGGCTCATCCATTTTGTTTGGCAAGCTCGCGGCGTTCGTGTATAGGCAGTTTATGCTTTCAATTTGGAACGCGTGAGCTTCTTCCTGTTTGTCTATATGAGCCGTGCGTGAGTGGACAGGTAGCCTACCTATACGATGTTTACCGAGTTGGTAGTCCCTGTCCTTTACATGTTTTTTTTATGATCAAGACAGTCCGCGAGTGGAATTATCAGCTCCAGCTTTCGTTTGTGCTTGATCCTGCTGTCGTGGGGCCTGTCTGGATGCATATGGATGCCAGTTGGCAATCGACGTCTATTGGCACGAAATGCTTCCAGAGTTGCAGCCGCCATGTGGGAGGGGGGGAAGGTTATCTTCAATATCCGGGGCCTAGAGTCTCCGTCTCTCTTGGCTAGTCGCATTACCTGTTGGGTCAATATGTTCTTAAGTTTTAAGGAATGCTTAATGAATTTCCATTCCCGAATATCAGAGTTTGCTTGAGTTGGGTCCATATTTTCCGGTACACCTTGCACAATGATATTTCTTCCACGGAAAAACGCCTCGCCAGATTCCTTAGGGATGTTCCGGATGAGATTTCGTTCAGAATACGGTGTGTCGGGCAGTATTCTTAAGTTCTCATCGGATTTCAGTAAGTGACTGGCTAGCAGGACGTCCTCTATGTCGGAGGCATTCTTAAGTGTAACACGAAGCAGCCTCGGGTGGTTTAGGTGGTTAGAGTCCTTCCTCCGAGTGAGCCGTGTGACGGTCAAAGGCTATATTCTAGGGAGTTCAAACCTCTTGTTTAATTCTCCCCAGAGCATCCTATCATTTTTGTCTTGCAAACTGAGAGGAAGGTCGGGGTTATCAATAAGGTTCATGATTATGACAGAGTCGTCACGAACCGCAATTGATTTCCCAGGTTTTCCAGGGCGTCTAGGTTTGGTATATTGTTGTTTGGGTGTCGAGGCGCGTTCTCGATTCCTGGGCTCAGTGATGACCGGGCGGACAGTCTTGGGGGTAGACTGTGCGGCCAAAGCATCAATTGATTTCCGCACGGTACTTGGGATGTTCATTTTCGGCGGGGACGCTTGGGCCTTTTTACTCCTGTTAACATGAGTCCAACCACCTACAGGATTTTTGGGAACCACTGTCTTTTTCAAGGACTCCTCCCCGGGGGACCCAAGTTTACTGAGGGAGTCGATGACAGTCGATGTTAAGATGGTGCTGAGTTTCAGCACATCATCACTCATGCTGTTAACAGCACCGTCGATAACCGACCTGTCAATATCCTTTTTCTTGTTTGCCCTATGAGTTCCAGTTTTGTTACCCATCATGATACTATCATTTACCGAATTCTTGGACAACTTATCTCTTAGACCTGTCAATAAAGTAATGATGGTGCCCAACATAACTACCGTATCAGTGTTGCAGGTAACACATACCCACCTACGATCAGACTTGCTGAGTCTGCTATAGGCTGCTGCTGTTAGATCTGTACATGCTTCGTGGAACCAACCTTTGCAGTTGTCACATTGCATGCCAGATGTAACAGCGAAACGGCAACCAGGTCTTTTGCATGAATTTTTCATGGCTAGTGATTTAGACTGTCTTAAAAATACAAGCAGTAAATTTAGGACCGTTAAAAAAACACACAGTAAACAAAAACTGGCAAAAATGTATAAAAACAGTTAACGATAAGCTAAAGCTAGCCTTCACGTGAAAACTATAAAAAAAACCGATAGTCAGCTGAGGCAAAACCACAGTTAACAATTAAGTTGAGTGAAACACAAGAAAAGAAGTAATCTAGCGAACGTATAGCTCAGAATAGATTCTTTGGATCGAAAATGGTACTTTTGTTGCGTAAGAACACAGCAAAAGTTTGAGAAATGTAAATCACGTTAGGACTAAACTTCCCGTTCGAAAAGCGCGCTTTACTGTTCGGAGCTGAAATGTGGAGAACTACTACATCCATCTTCAGGAAGGTACAAGTTTTTACATACAGTTGTTTACGCAAAATACTCAACATTCACTGGCCAGATGCTATCAGCAACAACCTTCTGTGGGAGAGGACGAACCAGCTTCCAAATGAAGAGGAAATTAAGAAAAGACATTGGAATTCGATTAGACATACATTAAGGAAATCACCAGACTGCATCACGAGGCAATCTTTAACTTGAACTCCTGAAGGGAAGTGGAAAAGAGGAAGGCCGAAGAACACATTACGCCGGGAATAGGAGCAGATATGAATAGGATGAATGTTAACTGGGAAGGATTGCCCAGGACAGGATAGGATGGAGAATGATGGTGGTCGGCCTATGCTCCTCCACGAGGGGTGACAGGCGTAAGTAAGTAACATAATCAGAGGCCTTTTAAGATTGTACGGTACTTGATTTGACGAACTTAAGTTTGTGAGAATTATTTTTTCAAATTGATGAATTATTTTGTGAATCACGCAATAATTTCGCCGGCTACGGTTACTGTTAACACGTCTAAGCTCAGGAGTTTGTAGTGACGTTTTTAGCGTCAGTCATTTTGGAGCTAAGAAAACTGTAATGTTTTCTGCAATTTCGATATTTTACATAGTGATCATGGTACCAGGAGCTGTCAAGTTTATCTGTTTCTCATGAGTTAAAAGCAGATCATCTTCGCGAGGTACTTTTTTGAAGATTTTAGGGTAGAACATGGTGATGACAAATACTCAGGTAGCGTGTCTTTGACGTCATTTAGTGTCGTTTGAGGTCTTTCGTTGACCGAATAGACCTCGGCGCACAACGTTCTGGCAGTCTCAAGTATCTGTTTGGCAGATGCACACGGTTTGTCTATAGAGTTGTTATGAAATGAGATAAACACTGCCTGTCCCTTTTGGAGAAGTCTAGACAGAAAGAGTTATCTTAAAAGACCTTCGTCAAATGTCCGTTAACCAATTACCTCTCTCATTCTCAGCAAGTTTTCTGTTGCTGGGCCATATTTTAGATCCGTGTTATTGAAGAGTTATTCCATGCATAGAGGAAAGACTTTTTTAGAGTTTCGTAAGGTTCCGAAACATCACTTGTAAACATAACAGGTGTAATGAATCTGTTGAAATTTTGCGGCAGTGCTTTCACTACTGAGAGGAATAGTGAACGTAAGTCTGACATGCCGTGCTTGTGGAAGTCAACTTCTGTGTAGCAGAACCACGCCCCCATGTTGGCGGGCTGAAATGGTATTAGCTGAAATGATTGTGGCGAAAGAATCTTAATATTAAGTAACTTAAGACGTTTCGGTCATGATGAATATAAAGTAAAACAATGAACGTGAAAAAAACCGAAAATATGAAATCAGTACCAAATTATGTAAAATTCAAAATAAAAATATAATCCATGATGTTTCGACAAGGTATTTATTATACCTTCTCATGACCCATTCAACAAAAGAAATTAAAATATATTGAATAACATGTAAAGACCTACACGTATCACTATTATTCAACTCTTATAGTTTTATTCTGAACTCACACCCACTTCTACAATGTATCGTTAGGCCGACGCATATAGACTTGGAACCTAATCCGTCAGTGATAGACCTTGTCCTCACACACCACTGTAAAGATATCGTCGACATTCAACACCTTCCCCCACTGGTGAATAGTGACCATGTCGTACTTTCCTTTAAGTTCCGGACACATGGTATAGAATTTGCATCTGCTCCACCCCGTCCTAATATCTGGAGAACTAATATTCCGGCAATCAGGGACTATGCTATCTCGGTTGACTGGTCGGTCGATGCTGATGGATCGATCGATGATGCATGGAATAGGTTTAAGTCTACGTTCGAATCCGTAACTCAACCGTTTATTCCATGGTCAGCACGTAAGCTATCATATTGCCCCCCATGGATTAATAAGGAAACCCGGAAGCTGATGAAGCGTAGGAAACACTTCTGGGACTTATTCTTGTCAACAGGTCAGGCATCATTTAAGTGCGAATATAAAAAATTCCGGAATATATGTAAAAAGATCAAAGCTAAATCCCGCACGGCTTACGAACGACAGTTGGCATACGATAGCCGTACATGTCCGAAGCGACTGTTTTCGTACGTTAAAAGGCGGACGAAACGTAGTGATGGTATCCCCTCGTTACTGTTAAGCGAAAATTCAGCTTTATTGGCTGAATCTGATCTAGCGAAAGCGGAGACATTTGCTAACTATTTCAGTGAAGTCTACTCTACGTGTAGTGTTACAACTACTTGTCCCGTTGACAATGAGATACCAGTCATAGGACCTTTACACGTGACAGAGGATATTGTTCTTCCTTTGATAACTAACCTAAAACCTTGTAAGATACCGGGCCCCGATGGGTTACACCCACGTTTGCTGTCATCGCTTGCGGACATTATCTCAAGACCGCTCACGATGCTCTTCAACATGTCCCTTTCACAGGCTCAACTTCCTAGAGACTGGAAGGACGCCATAGTTAGTCCTATATTTAAGGATGGTCAGAGACGGATCGTATCTAACTACTACATAGTAGTTAAGTTACTTGAAAAATTAATTCGGGCTAAGCTACTGAGTCACATAGATTCGTACAATCTGTTAACTCCCGAGCAACATGGGTTTCTATGATAATCAGAAGTATTTGAATTGTAGTATGAATTAGTAATCCCAAGAATAACGCAATTTAATCAAGAAGTATTAGATGAGCCCGAACGAATGTATTGTATTTGGAATTCGAAATTACAACAGTCCTCAATACAGACAAGTCATTGATTTATTTAAACATCACATCCGCCACACCTCAAATTGGCGTGTAAATGTCTGTAATCGATTGTATGTTTTCTTCTTAAGTTCATCTTGCATCTGTCCGACAGTGTATTGAATGTAGGCTCTGTTTTATCTAGAATGCACTCGTAAGTATTAGAATTAACAACGGAAATTGGAACAGACTCACATGGGTTCTGGAATTGTATACAATCAGCATGTCGGTTGTGTAGTAAAACCATTGATATTTAGAATTTGCATCATTGACTTTCCAACAGTATCCTCCTCCACGAAATAATGTTGGGTCCTTACGTCGCAATATTTTAGCCAATATGACGTTCCCGATTCGCATTATCTTCTCAAATCTCACGCATCGACTACTGTATGTGAGTATTTGGGGATAAACACTGATATATAATTCAAGGTATTCCATCATGTGACTTTGACTCGAATGAAAATCACGATACATATTATTTTTGTTATTCATATTAGAATACACAGTTAGATATGCATTGATATATGTAATTAACACATGTGATTCAATTAAACTTGATTTACCTGCGAAACAATCGAATAGAAAACATTCATCTGTCTCATATTCATTAGGATAATCTTGGACTTGATTTGGATTCTCTGTCTGTGCAAACCTCACTTCTGGGCAAACTGGTTCTCTGATTATTTCGGTGAATTTTGCTATCCCCTCTGATTCATCATACCCCTGACTAAGGATTCTATTCAACATACATTGTTCATGAGAATATCCAACATCTGATACAATAACATCAGAAATATGACTAGAATTCGACTCATTCGGAACATATTTTTCACATTCATTAGGAATATCATTAGAGATAAATTGATTGTGAGGACCACTGACACTTGATATGATATCAGAATTCGATTTCTCTGAAATATTTTCCTCAAATTGATTAAGAGTTTCATTAGAGAATAATGGATCACCAGGGAATTCAGCATCTACCATGACTGAATTTGGTTTTCGATCATGATTTGACTCATTTAACATTTTATTCTCAGAGTTGTAAGAAATTCCATCAGAAGTATGTGAATTATTACGACAAACCATATCTGGTTCAATGACATGAGAAATCCGATAAGTTTGTTGGTTAAAATTTTTTGTCTCACAATGATTCTGAGTTTCATTCAACTCTGGACTGCTATGTGACGTTACACCACTTCTAGATAAAGATAACTGATCATTAGAAGCATCCATCTTAGCATTACTTTCAGCGAAATGAACCATGGTATTACAAACTGACTGAATGTGTCCAGTTTCACCACATTTAAAGCATTTAGAATTACGAAATACACATGAATTACATGGGTGAAACTTGCCACAGAACATGCATTTACTAAACTCGTGCTCATCTTCATGGACTGTTTCACAGCTCAATGAAGTATTATCTGAATAACTTTGATTACGTATCGAACTGCGACGACTTAGTAAAGTAGTGGAATTCCTGGTGTTCTGTCGAGTCATTTTATCGAATTTTTCTTTCTTACCGCATTCAGAATTTGTATACTTTACATGATCCAACAGTAGTTGCTTGAGAGTTGCATAGGGGAGTGAAATCGGTTTGTCTGGAAGTGCCAAAGTCTTTATAAGGCTGTATGCTTCTTTTCCGATGAATGTAAGGAAATGGGCCACAATATTAAAATCTTCATCATCTTCCTTGGTCATAGCCCAGATTTCGAACCTCTCCATGTACTCCTCAAAAGCATTAAAATCTGAATTTGTATCCAACCGTTCCATCACAGGCTCAATCACGACGCCAATGTGATAGTCAGAAGTATTTGAATTGTAGTATGAATTAGCAATCCCAAGAATAACGCAATTTAATCAAGAAGTATTAGATAAACCCGAACGAATGTATTGTATTTGGAATTCGAAATTACAACAGTCCTCAATACAGACAAGTCATTGATTTATTTAAACATCACAGTTTCGTAACAAGCATTCATGCTTGACTAACTTACTCATTGCGAGAGAGGATTGGACAGCTGCCCTAGACAACTGCCTGTCTGTCGACGTGATATTCATAGATTTTAGCAAAGCGTTTGATAAGGTTTCACACTTAGGTCTTATGCAAAAGCTCTCGAGCTTTGGAATAACAGGTGCTATACAGGAATGGATAGGAAGCTTCTTATGTGACCGCAGACAGAGAGTAAGGGTCAATGGAACGCTATCCGAATGGAAACCGGTCAAAAGTGGTGTACCCCAAGGCACCATCTTAGGCCCTTTACTTTTCCTTCTGTATATTGATGAACTACCTTTATTACTTAAGTCGTCGACGTTATTGTTTGTGGATGATGTTAAAATTTGGAGAACAATAAGAAATGAGACTGATCGTTGTTATCTGCAAGCAGATTTAGACGAGTTAGTTAGGTGGGCTCATGATTGGGGCCTGGAAGTTAATTCCAGGAAGAGTGTGTTCATGCACATCGGGCACGGTAATGGTTACTATTATACCATTAATGGTACATCGCTTCCACGCGTTCAAGAGCACAAAGACTTAGGAGTAACTATAAGTCACGACTTGAAAACTACTACGCACTGTAATGCGGTTGCTTCCAAAGGCTATCGTGCGCTATGATCGCTTCGCAGAGCATTTAAATGCTTCGACGAGGATATGTTTAGAATTTTATATCCCACCTATGTAAGGCCACACTTAGAATACTGTATTCAAGCAGCTAGCCCTTGTCTGATAAAGGATACTAAATCGCTTGAGCGTGTCCGGCGTGTGGGGACAAAATTAGTAAAGGGTCTTTCTAAACTCCCTTACGATGAGCGTTTGAAACGTCTAAACCTTTTCCCCTTATCGTAGGACACGAGGTGACCTTATACTGGCATTTCGTATCTTTAATTATGATCTGGGTGTTAACATGTCTTATCTTTTTGCTCCCTCCAGCACTAATAATCTCCGAGGTCATAGCAAGAAGGTTCTGAAACCGCGATCTAATAAATTAAAGGTGGGGTCCCGTTTTTCTCATCGAGTGGTCAATGACTGGAACGCTTTACCAGAACAAGTGGTATAAGCACCATCAGTGAACATTTTCAAGAAGAATCTGGACCTTCACTGGAAGGAAATCTGTCAGGATTAACACAGGTTCATCAACCTACTATCCTTATTACTGAAGACTGAATTCCAAGGCCAGGTCAAAAGCGCATTATTGACGCTCAAGGTCATGACTCCAATTTACCATGTGCTGAGGTCGGTTTTTTTAGATTTCTTTGGTCGAGGTAAATCTATTCATCTTCATATAACACACTTAGTTAATCCTCTAGTTTTATCTACAGATGTGGCAGTGTTGTACCCTTCACCCTTTTTTGGACCACTTAAGTTGTGGGAAGACTCAATTTTCTTCGCCGTGCCTAAAAAACGTAGGACCGCAGAACAACGGCGCATACGAAAATTTCTATCCTGTAGGTTTTCTTTTTCGTTTTACCTAAGATTCGTAGTGAGATCCGGCGATTACAAACCTAGAGACGATCTAACACCCTGTAAATTCTGTGGACATTTAAACCCTCGAAATTTTCTATGTAGTAAGTTGTATGATGGGTTGTTATTATTTTCAGTACCTTAAAAATTTAATTGTCTTGCATAATCAAATTCGCCTATATTCAAACATGGCATTCTGGGGTAGTAAGCGTGATTCCTAGTTGCTACTGGACTCCTAACTTGGGATAAGAATTGATCAGTTTACGGTAAATTTTAGGACAGTTCATCAAAAGTTTTGAGAAAACACAACCAAAATTTCCCAAAGCTGAGATCTTACTCAAAATAATCGCTCAATTCACCCAAACTTTTCATCAGAAAAATTTTATGAATTGCTAACTGAAATCCCAAAATTCTTACTGGTTTTGGGTTTCCTCCCAGAATTTACCCAAAATTCTTCCAGGTCCATAATTCTTGAGAATCGTTTTTACTGACTTCACAAACATCCTGATTTTTTTTACATCAAATAGAAATCTATAAACGAGTCCACGGACTTTTACCCATAATATCGCATAATCGGCACTAATAATCTGAACATAAACTACGTTTCTTATTAACTTCGATTTGTGTAAAAACCCAATTGTTCACCGTGGTTACTACGGTAAGAGTTCAGTCATTCACAACGTAGAACGTATACGTATAAACATCGGTTTAATTTGCTATTCCTCATTGGGAATTCGTGGGAGAGCAAGAAATGGATGCACTTGCGCAGCTGAAAACGGTTTTAAGCCACGTTCTACGTTGTTACTGGCTGAGTTTTTTTTATCGTAGTAACGAGGGTGAACAAATAGGCCTTTATACAGATCGAAGTTAATAAGACGTAGTTTCGATCAGACCATGATTTATGGACAACCTTCAGTGTTCGCCTAATAACTAGGACCAAATGAAGGCTATAAAACCAGTGTGAAGAATTGGAATTATGATTTACAGTTGACGGTTAGGATTAAGAATTACATTTAGGGTTTTCATCACGAACTGACATCAGCTATAATGCCAAAAAGATTGATGAGTGAATTCGGGGCCAAAATCGATGACCTATTATCTTATACGTGATTGGTTAGTCCACAAATTATAGTCTCACTGTAGCTCCTGTTCAGATTATTAGTGCCGATTATGCGAT
>NC_031495.1:65096297-65126535 GCF_000237925.1 Schistosoma mansoni | reverse complement strand
GATGTAAAAAAATCAGGATGTTTGTGAAGTCAGTAAAAACGATTCTCAAGAATTATGGACCTGGAAGAATTTTGGGTAAATTCTGGGAGGAAACCCAAAACCAGCAAGAATTTTGGGATTTCAGTTAGCAATTCATAAAATTTTTCTGATGAAAAGTTTGGGTGAATTGAGCGATTATTTTGAGTAAGATCTCAGCTTTGGGAAATTTTGGTTGTGTTTTCTCAAAACTTTTGATGAACTGTCCTAAAATTTACCGTAAACTGATCAACTTTTATTCCAAGTTAGGGGCTTGGTACAGGATAGCTTTATTATTGTGTAGCATACTATTTGTTTTAAAAGCGAGAATCATTTATAGCATGCGTTGAACTGTGACTCATTAGCATTGAATTAATTCAAATAATTAGTCTAATAAACCAGGAAATTAATTTTTTGTTCTCAAACGACGTACCGATCTAGAATAGTTTCAGTATTGTCTAAATTGATGAAAACAAATGTCACCTTCATGTTAAAGAGATAAACCATTGTATAGACTGCTAACTTGCCAAATTCCGTTAGGTTAATTTCAAGTGTCGTTCAGAATATATCATAGCATTAGCGTATGAAGTTACCAACTATCGGTTTGAGCCCAATACAGGTTTAATGAAAATATTCTCATCAAAACCAATTTTACTATCTATTTTAACTTCCAATACCTGGGATTGTACCGAACCATTTCGGCGACTAAATAGATTTTCCTTTGAGCAGCTTCAGTTTCGCATTATACTTGTATTTGACTAGCCAGAAACTCCCCAGATATCTGTGAGTGTTGATCAGAGAGCAAATACTCGCTGATTTTAGACAACTGCCAAGCACATACTACTTACGGTGTTTAATATCATTTCTAAATAAATAAGAGTAAGTGCATCGATTTGTTTCATTAGCTTTTTGGATCATTGTTTAGAATTTGGTGTATCTATTTTTGAAGGGAGCATGGATTAACCTAGCAAATGTTTCGCTTTTGTACCCAACCAAATACACCCACGTGAGTACAATTTGGTGAATAACTGATCTTCAGAAAGTTACTCCTAAAAGGAGATTCAATGTTCTGCCAACAAACTCTACCAATAACTAAAAACCTTAAGATCAGCATGTATGAGTTCTTCTTAATATCTTTCAAAGTATTAGTGAAGATAGGTTTTGAAATGGTGAAGAAATCACTGGGTTTTCTCTAAACCGGATTGCTTTGTCATGAAGCTTTCATTGTCCTTCTGGACAGCATTGAGAAGACTACTGTTAACTAAAAGCGATTTAGTTAGGACATGTAGCATAAAATATATATTACGTCGCTTCAAATGATGTATAACACCAGGATCGGTCCCCATTTACATTCATTAGGTCAGTTTTCTACTCCTTTAAAAATCTTTAACGAGAAGTAAAATAATGCCATCTTCATCTTGTTTTTGACTTGACGTTTTAGCCAACTGTTACAGTAAAGTACGTGAGGAGACTAACTTTTTACGTTCCCTTATCAATGGTCAACTTCCAAGTGATCGCGAAGTGAAATTTGTTTATAATGATGACAACGGCACTAACGCATCCGTTAACAATGCCGAAGTCAAAGTCCCTGGATCTAGACCTTCGTGGTTCCCATCCATTCTACAAGAAACAAAACCTCCGGGTGGTGAGAATTCATAACGCTATTGTACATTAATTCATTGTTTTATGAGCTCCTAGATGACAGTTTATAAATACACAATCATACCTCCTATTATTTGTACTGTTACCTTATACACTATCTAAACATCTCAGTCAGATTTACCTTCTTCAATTACCCAGTATTAGTTTTTATGCTTATTGAAATTTTATATGACGTCGATTCGGCACACAGTGCTGAAGTCAATTGAATATTATGGTGATGGAATCACTTAGTGATATTTAATTTCTAAGATATATACTTATTTCTGGGCAAAATGCTTTACTACCTTAGGGTAGATCTAGTTTATCAATAACATATTACTTCTCAGAAACAATACTAGTTTCTATTTATTCGTAGTCGATATCCAGATCTGCATTTGATCATGGTCTGTTGAGATATAGGATGAGATGCGCTCTGTGGATCCCATTGCTAGCCAAAATACTGAACTTTCTTTACCCAATTTGGCGTCACCTATTACCGCGTCTGTGCACCATCCAGCGGTTAACTGATCTGTTATAATATGTTGATACAGGGATAGGAGGAGTATGGAGTATTAAGTTTAAATACAGTCAGTAGCCTTTTGTGCAACTATCGTAAGCTTTGAATATGAGTGATCATTTGATTTATGTGCTTTAACGTTTCAGCGTAATATTGCAAAACACATGTGAGTAGTCAAGTATAATCCCTGTAGTCGGCCTTATGTAAGGGTTAATGATGGCATTCTGCTGTCCGAACTGAAACAGGGTTTGGACTTACACTGCAATAGTTGGCATTCTAGTTCTGGTTGTTACAGTGGAGGTTCGCAATGCTCAAATGTGAGCACATTAACTTAAATCCCTAGACAGATTTTAAATAATTAGTCACACCTCAGCCTCGCTAGTGTTCACACCTCAAATCTGCTCCAAAAGGTTCGACAGTCATGATAATCAGTTACTTTAATGTACAAATACAGGTTCAAGCGAAATTCTAAGCTTCCGATCCAAAAATTGCTGGAAATCGTCTGAACTGTAGTTCACACGAGCACCGGACACAGTATTCTCAGATTTTTGCAAATCGAGGACTTGTCTTTCATTGTTTATCAAAGAAAGAACCTGGAAGTAGGCGGCTACTTTAGGGGCTCTTCTGTAGAACATAAAAACTATTCATGCATAAGAACTACTTCGGAGTTAAACTAAAACCTAAGCATACCTGTAAGATAACTAACCTGAGGACCATAGTAATTTGGTTTCAACGTGCGACTAATTAACAGACTTAAAATCGACTGAAATATTAATTAGGCGGCCCGAAAACCAAGGGTTTCTTCCACTTATTGATGCTGACAGACTTGCTTCGGCGGCTGCTATTCACGATTAGTAAAGAGAGTAGAGGCAGAAGGTGCTATAGCTTAATTACATGTGGAAACGATAACCAACAGATTACTGCACAAGGTGGTACAACGTTTACGTTTTTTACCTAGAGCGAATGAGCAGTCACCAAACTCTATTTACAGCTGCTTTTAAATATTAAATGTTGAGGAGGATAGATACATTCAAGCAACCTTACTTGACCATTCTGCTGACTTCAGATAGAAGTTTTCTTTGAAATAATCGTCATACAAACCTTTATCTGACTCCGATTACTGATCTCACTTAATTGTGCTTGTCTTCTCAGACATCCTATTTTGCAATAAGTTGAAACAACAACGCGAACTGTTTGGGATCATATTTTTATTTTGCGAATGTTAATACGCACACAAACTATTAGTAAAAAAACGGAGAATGCCAATGAATTGTGTGGTATGTGGGCCCTAATTCGCAGCTAAATTGTGCGATATTTAGATTGATCAGGAAACCAATTACCACGTTAATTATCGACTCAAGTTATGTAGTTATATATTTAAAGCAATAAATGGACAGGCACTCATCTAAAAAATGTACAACTATAGGTTATAATTAAGTATAAGAAAGAATCATATAGTTATTAGTAGGATAAAAATGACATCTAATTGTCTGATCCTGTGTTTGTCCAAACTGTAATGGATTAGCGTAGCAATGAAAAATGAGGTTACTAAATCTCTATTAGAAGCGTTATGTCTGAAAAATGGAGAAAATTTTTCGAAGCGATGCATCCATTAGCTTTTAATAGGTTCAGTAATGTGCAAACAATCGTCGCGAAATAAACATCAGGATTTGCTACAGTTGCGCCTTTAGTTTTTCAAAAGTTTATCAATGATTAAACTTGTGTATTATCAAGTCCAGTTACACACTCATCAGAATTAGACAGGTAAATCTTCCGATATAACGAGATACTGGTTAAATGTCATTTATGGTCAGTCGTTTTCGATCAAATTGTCAAGCTAAGTGCCAATGATGAAGGCAAATATTTCAACGAGGAAGTTGTAATTTCCTTTTTGACGATTTCATTTTTAGGAGCTGTACATACTTGAAATAATTAGTATGACGAACGCGTTTTGTAGTTCACCATGAGTGTATATAATGAGTGGAGTTTATGATATGCAAAACATATTATTCACGAATAAATAAATGAAGTCCAGACTGACATATGATATACTAAATTTTAAAGTCACAACTACAAGATGGGGAGTTCTAATAGAATGAAGGTCACTATATATGAGATTGATTGTGAAATATATTTAGATGTAAAAAATTACAAAATATAACTATGAATTAAAGGAGAATCACAAACACTAAGTGTTGAACACTACGGATACCGATTTTAAAAATTCGGTTATCCCTAATGGTAGGTCACACTGCATCAAAGCTATTGCTTTTATCTTAATTTTACGAAAAGTTGGCAATTTAGGAGTAGAAAGACAAACTGTAATTCCCAATCTGTACACCTTTGTGATATATATTCGAAAATTATAGATGTTAGTCTTTAATGAATGCTAGGTGACTGGTCTGTGGAATTGAATAAGCCAGGCATATTTCAAAGCTGCCTATCAGCTTGTTTTAAAACATTTTTGCAAAAACTTAAGTCCATTTTTTTCCTTTTATTTTGATCAGCACTAACACAACTATGTAAGTACTTTTAGCAACCCAGAAGCACGCAGGAACGTTTGTCGCATAGCTAAAAATGCTGATGTCTATCAAAACTGGATCTTCTTACTAAGAATTTAATTTTTACAAAGCTTTATATTGTCAACGAAAATAAATCAATTGAATTTCGATATGTTACTTCAGCTAGTTCTTCTTCGCTTACTCCTTTCACAGCAGAAACAACTTCTAGAACTTGAACAAGGTTAGCGGGTTCATTGCGTCCTTTGACCATGTGGGATTCATCCCATGAATTATGCTTACGATAAGTGTGATGTGTCTTAACAAAATGATATCCTAGGACGGGAAAAAATGAGATCAGATCTATATTACCTGCATGAGTTCTTCTAATATCACACCAAGGAGCATCTGTTTCTAATAAAAGCCGATCAAGTGGAATTTTCTGCACAACCTGCAAAGAGAAGAAATTTAAAATATGAAGATATGAAGATAGTTAACACTTTATTGTTTGCTAGGTTACTGGAAAGTAAGAGACCTTCCACAATAGTCTTATCAGCGATTCGTAGGCAGAGTATAACCTTGAGACCATTTAGTTCGTCTTAGAGTTAACCGGTTTTGTAGTAAGCATATCAATTACCCAGTTTTTCAAAATGACATTATTAACTGCTGACGGCGCCCAACATGTGACTGCAATTGAGTTCGTGAAGTAAAAGATGGCTTATGTTCATCAAATACTAAGAGTGAAAAGTATTAATGCGATCGGTTGTTGGCAGAATTGAATTTATTTTATTTTGTAGCTTTTCATTGGCTACGAACAGCCTAGAATTAAAACTTAGAATGATCTTACCAAACAGTACACTTGAACTTTGAGACGGGGATAATCCGATTTGCGACAGTAAAAAATAAACAATTTAATATCAAGCAAGTAAATATCCTAAATATAAACATCTATAGTAACTAGGTCATCAAAAAAAACGGGTAGGAGGCTCGGGAGATCGGCAATACATGGTTTATCCTACAATTACTGTTCAGTAAGACAGTCAGGTACAACGCAGGACCAAGTACATATATGCATCGGTCCAAGTTGCCATACCTCACTAGCACAACGAGATGAACACCGAATTCATAGAAGTAGTCACTTCAATGGTAGTAATATGTAGAAGAACGCATATAAAGATATAATATAGGAAGGAAACAGTCCGTAGAAAGATATAAAGCAAATTTAATATCACGGTTTAAGGGCAGACAAAGGGTGTATAAACCTGCGCCATTTTGATCGCTTCTGAGTCATGTCACCCACAGTCTCCAACCATTGGTTACGATAGTCACGCGGACCCTAAGCAGTTAGTCTGCATTTACCAACATGGCTCAGATTAGAAGTTAGTGGCTTCGAGGACTGATGCCACGTTTTGGTTTGGCAGCCCCTAACTCGGGCTGATCAGACTTCCAGGATAAGTGAAGTCGTCGACGCGTTCGACTACTTCAATCCCTATTCTTAGTTCAGGTGTTGATGCAGGCAAGTCCTGAAGCAACAATTTGCATTTAGAGGAGGAGAAACGCATCCCCAACAACCTTGTATTGTTGCTCAGTGCTACTAAAGACTGCATATTATCAGTGTCTTCACTAAGCAGGACTGTCATCTTTTATTCTAAGTCGATAAGTGGACCTCATGGTAGGAGATCAATTCCTGAAAATTCAGTCGAAGAGAGTGTTATTTCCAGCAGTAGGTTTATGATGAAGTTAAGCAAAAATGGAGATAGTGGACAACCTTGTCGGACACCACTTGAGGTTGTAAAATCATATGACAGTTCTCCATAAGCTCCGACTCGACTGGTAGTGTTCAAGTGAAGAGCCTTCACAAGGTTTATGTACTTCTGAGGTACACCTTTCAATGACAGACACTGCCACAGAACCTCTCGGTCTACAGAGTCAAAAGCTGCTTTCAAGTCAAGAAAAACTATCATTGTCTGACGCCGATATGCATGACTGTGTTCTAAAACCTGACGAATAGTAAGAATTTGGTCGAGAGCCCCTAAATGTCCTGGTACGGACGAGAGTGGGGAGAGTCCGCTCTCCCTCTCCAAATGCTCTCACATGACCACGCGTATATAGCCTCTGCGACGGAAGTCCTACTCACTGCCATATTGTGGCCGCAGTGTTATCTACGAAATTGAGAGGACGAGCAGCGAATGTCCACCTGGGGGATTTGCAAAACCCTGATTCCAAACCAATGGTACACATGGGCTCCAGGATCCTGGGAGAACAAATGGCGTATGAATCAATCGTTGGTCACCGGCTACCATTGAACTGCATCTCCTCATGATACTGCACTGCCTTGTGGATCAGACCTTCAGGTTAAAGGCTCCGGGTGTGGCCCCCTAGGAAAACCACCTGCTTCAGTCTGGGCACCTGTGCAGTATCACAGCACCCACAAAAATCGAGTGATTTATGTGGAGCATATCTATTTGGCGCCTCCTTGTACCAATGTTTGTATTTAAATAATAATAATAATAACAATAATATATATAATAATGATAATATTAGTAAGCAAATGAAGTCCTATCTGATACATATTTTGGCATCTTACTTCCAAATTACTTTGGTTCTTCAGACTGCAACCGTTGACACCAATATACAATCCCATATCAGTGAAACATTTGACCATTTCGTCTGTACCGTCAAATGAATGTACAACACCTCGAAAAGGCTTGTTTTGAAAATATTTATGTTCAGCATCTTTGATCATTTTCAGAAAATCTTCATGTGCAGCTCGACAATGCAAAAACAGAGGTAGATTAACATCACTAGCCAACTTAAGTTGGGTGTCAAAATATTCTTTCTGGATATCTTTTGGGCAAAACTCTTCACTGTAAGTTGAAATAAGAAGGCATTTGTAACTACCGGTCATAATCGAGACCACATTCACCAACAGCTACTACTTTTTTCGTCGTGAGAATTAAGTTTTCCAGTTTATTCAGGTAGTTATCGGGATCCTCGTTGAACTCCAAACATCTTGTAGGATGACATCCAACTGTACAAAAGAGGTCCTTATCAGATTCACATAGGGATATAGCTTCAGCACTATCAGTGAGTGAACCTAGTTTGAGTTGATCGGAAACATCACCTAATCTAACCTCCAGTTATAATTATTTTCTCCACACCACATTTCCTGGCTCGACATAAAACATTGTGATAATCATTTTCATGCTGAAGTACGCCACGATATACGCCCGTGAAGACTTTGTCAGTAAGATTAGCACCGATATCAACAAGCCGTCTCATCGAAATATGGACAATCAGTATTAGACCGTTTGAAAACTGCGATTTGTAGTTTAAAAAACATAAATCTGGAAATGATTACTTAAACGCTATTAGACATTTGGTGAAAAACATTACATTAAACAGTCCTCATAATGAAGTCCAGTAAATTCTAGGTGAGAGGTTGGATTTAATTCAAGGTCAACCTGGCAAAAACCACACCTATATTCAAATAATCTACAGGAGTATATGGTACATATGAACAATACCAGAAATATCACAGAAACCCACAATGAAGTATCTGTAATGATAAGTGAGAACTCAGGTAATTTTTTGGATGCCCTGATTTATTTCAGACACCAATTATCTAAAAGAATCAACAGATTACAACCCCACCTGTAGCTCTTCGAGAGTTACTGCCGGTCCCAAGCCCGGGTATAAGAGGAGGGTTGGGTAGAGGGTCGGCAACCCCATCCCGCAGAAAAAAATGTTGCCGAAAAAACCTAACCAGATTAAACAAATTAAACCATTTAAACCCTGTTCTCCGAGTTGAAAGGAGAATTATGACGCCTCAGGATGAGAGCCGAGATTCCTCGGAAGGTACGAGGCCGATGCTCCTTCTAATAAACACAGAAGCAATTAATACAGGTGCAGAGAATGTACGGAAAATGTGGGAGACTGGGAAGACCAATCAAATAGCTACGGAAGTGAGGATATACGACTTGGCAGTTCTCGGAATCAGTGGAAGCCTATGGACACAATCTGAACAGTAAAGGTGTAGTGACCTACTTTTACGACGAGAACGCGATTGGTGTAATGGAAACAATTATTATTACGACCAATTGTACCAGTGATTGTTCTACTGTGCTTGTTTGTTTAACTGTACCAAAAGCACTTTTCGTTCCGTTGTCCGTCTTGCTTGTGCGAACGCCTTTACACTCTGCCATTTTGCCTGTAATCCTTGACACGCTTCGGTATTCTTTCGATACCATGAGATCACCAACAAATATATCTTATCTGGACCATTAACAGCCTTCTGGTTTTTGGCCTACCGAAGGATCCAAGTCGATATCTGGCACGTAATCTTATTATAGTGGTGATCGTAGTCAATCGCGACTCGACACCCATCTACATCTGGCTATTTATGTTCTCAATGTCCGTTAACATTTCACCGAGTGTTCCATATTCTTACATACCACCTTTAATGGAAAATACTGATATTTAGGATGAGATACAATGTCCCTTGAATATCCCTACACTTCGGCACAATGAACAGGACAAATGACTGGAGTACCAAAAACGTCCTCTATCAATCACGGTAGCTCCGTACATTTTATACGCCAATTATTAATCTATGCGGCTAAATAATATAGTATGCCTAAATGTTTTCCTTGCGGTATATCATAAGGGAACACCCACAAAATATGTGCATACACTGCAAACTGTTGGATTACCTAAAGGGATTGAAAGTATTGAGTGTATCAACAGCGAACTATCACTGAGCCCTAGCCAAATCAGTCATCAAGCTGACTTCGCAGATGACCCAGCCCTCCTATCTCATACACACGAACAAATACGGACGAAGACAACAAATATAGCAGCAGTCTCTGCATCAATAGGCCTCAACATACACAGCGGAAAAAGCAGCATCCTCAAATACAACACGGAGAACACCAACCCAATCACCCTCGATGGAGAAACTGTGGAAGAGGTGGAAACATTCACGTACCTGGGAAGCATAATTGATAAACAAGGAGGATCAGATGCAGTAGTAAAGGTGATGATTAGAAAAAGGAGGACTGCATTCTTACAATTGAAGAACATTTGGAATTCAAAACAACTGTCAACTTATTTCAAAGTGAGAATCTTCAATCTTCAGATACTATCAGCAACCGCACTTTCAGGGAGAGGACAAACCAGCTTCCAGATAAAGGGGAAAGTGGAAATAGACGTTGGAAGTGGATAGAACATACATTGAGGAAATCACCTATGTGCATTATAGGGCAATCTCTAACTTGGAATCCTGAAGGGAAGTGGAAAAGAGGAAGGCCGAAGAACACATTACGCCGGGAAATAGAAGCAGATACAAAAAGGGTGAATGTCAACTGGAAAGAACTTGAATGGATTGCCCAGGACAGGGTTAGATGGAGAATGCTGGTGTGTGGCCTATGCTCCTCCACGAGGGGTAACTGGGGTAGGTAGGTAAGCCATTGCACAAGCAAGTGGCTATCAGGTCTCAGTAGCTAAATGGATAACGTGATGGAGTTTGAAGAGAAAGTTATGGTGTTCGAGTCTCCGAGTGAACATCAATCCTGAGATGCAGATACATTCATCTGACGAGTCCCGAATAGGACGAAACGCGTATCCTGGACTGATCAATTGCAGTCCTAAACGTCAATGGGAAAATTCAACCAAACAATACCCTGTGAAACGGTTATAACCTTTATAATAACCTGTATCACTGAGTTATTGAAATGTTTGGTCGTTGATTTACCTACTTAATTACTTACTTACGCCTGTTACACCCAATGGAGCATAGGCCGCCGACCAGCATTCTTCAACTCACTCTGTCATGTGTCTTCCTTTTTAGTTCTATCCAATTGTTGTTCATTCTTTGGTATTCCTCATCTCCTTTGACCTTCAGGATTCCATGTTAGGACTTGCATTGTGACGCAGTTGGTTGCTTTCCTTATTGTGTGGCCTATCCACTTCCAGCTCTACTTCTTCGTTCCTTTCTCCACTGCAATCTCGTTTGTCCTCTCCCACAGTAGTTTATTGCTCATAGTGCCTGGCCAACGGGTCCGAAGTATTTTGCGTAGACGATTGCTAATAAACACCTGTATCTTCTGCATGATGATGGCTTTCGTAGTTCTGCAAGTTTCTGTCCCATACATTAGAACTGTCTTGACATTTGTATTGAAAATTCTGATTTTGGTGTTGGTTGACAATTGTTTTGAGTTCTAGATGTCCTTCAATTGTAAATATGCTGCTTTTGCTTAGCCGATTTGCGCATTCACGTCTGCATCCGATCCTCCTTGTTCATCAATGATGCTGCCCAGATATGTAATGGTTTTTACATCCTCCAAAGCTTCTCCATCAATTGTGATTTGATTGGTTGGTCGTTGATTAATGACAACTTGAAATGTTTTTTTTAAAACTTTTGTTTTATCATTAGCTGAGCTGAATGAAGTAAGATCGAATACTACTCCTTCGATTCCACGACTTCGTACAACATATGCATTAACTAGTATTGCAGATCCATTTACTCAAGTTTCTGGTTTAACAAGACTACGTGCAACAGTCGCACCAATGTTACAAAGTAAATGCCATTCATTAAATTCACCGATTGTTTCTCGTTTTCAAAGTAGGTATTATTTGGACATAATAAACTTTAAAAAATATTCACTGTGTAGGTGAATTTAGCAGTTCATATTACATTTATCAATAACATTGTTAATCATAAATCCTTTAGTGGAGACGTAACCAACATATTACCTCGAAAACCTTAAAATAATCATGAAATTTCAATAAATAAACATTATTACTTACTTACTTACCTACTTACTTACTTACTTACTTACTTACTTACTTACTTACTGCCTGTTACTCCCAATGGAGCATAGGCCACCGACCAGCATTCTCCAACACACTGTCCTGGGCCTTCTTATCAAGTTCTATCCATTTTTTGTTCATTCTTCTCATGTTTGTCTCTATTTCTCGGCGTAATGTGTTCTTTGGTCTTCCTCTTCTCCTTTGGCCTTGAGGATTCCATGTGAGGGCTTGGCTTGTGCCCTGAAAGTTTTATTACTTATAGCTTGATATTAAATCTAAAATACAGAAATTATAAAAGTTGTATTGAAGATTGGATTGTTATGATGGTAACCACTTTGGGTGTAACAGTGATGATGTTCTAGGTTTTTAATGTTTGCAAATATGTTTTATTGATGAATCTGCCGTAAGGTTTCCTATCATTTTATTGAATTGTTTATCATAGTCATAGAATCACATTCATTTATCAACGGACTTCGATAAAAACTTCAATGTGGAAAGTTATATTGACTACTACGTGATAGACACTTTACATTCAAACGAAATGAGTCATGTGGTGTGGGTTACTTATATCCTCATAAGTAGTATATGGTAATGGTCAGACATAGAATGTATTTTGGTAGAAGATCGATAAGGAAAGAACAGGAACAAAGCGCAATTGGTATGAAAATGCATAAACAATAAAATCAGAGAAGATGGACTGATGTTTACAGATTCAGTCAATTGTTTGTTATTTTGCAAACTAACTGTTGATTGTATGGTTATCAGATTTTAGTGAGACAGTCTGTAATTTGTGCTTAAATAGATCCGATTGTCCCCAGTCGTGTTCTGTTTACTACAGTTAGTCCCACGTTTATAAAATATTGAAGATTTGTTTACTTGATAATCATGAATTGCTTTATGGGTAGGCGATGAACTAACTAAATGCTTCAACTTATTTTTAAAGGTTCACCAATATGGAATTACCGACAGTAAAACTTGAAAGGAAAATTCAAGTATTAATAGTTTTATTGAAGAGCAATAACAGTAATAAAATGCCCCCTGTCTATGAACCAAATATATATGATCACAGAGTTTATATTCATGATAGTTTGATAATGATCTATTCATTTATGTGTTTAATTGCTGTTTTGGTGATAATTAATTATATTCATGTATCGCTGATATAATCTTTGCTTTTAACACAGCTTGTTAGTAGTATATTGTAAATAATAGTAGTACAAACATTTCCTAACTTAAACGTTTCACTTAAATGTACTTTTTTAGGTACGCAAAAGTCTTATGAAAGTAAATAGTTTTGAAATAGTAATTGAGTCTAAAACAATATGGAAAAAACTAGTCTGCTTTATAAAGTGTTCATTGACAAGGATTGGTTCATTTGTACAGAATTAATAATCAGTTAGAATAATGTAAGAACGAATAGAGTAGAAAAAACAATGGGATCTACAGTGAAGGCATAAATTCTACAAATGTCTTTAAGTAAGTTGTGTGCACATTTGGTAGTTTTTTCTGGTTAGCGTTTTTTTTAGCGAGTTGGTTTTCTACAGGATGAGGTCGCTAACACCATACTCAATCCTCCTCCTTTACCCGGGCTTGGGACCGGCAGTAGCCCCTGCAGGAGCTACAGGCGGAGTTCAAAATTTTCAATACAAATGTCAAGGCACTTCTATTGTATGTAGCGAAGACGTGGAGAACTACGAAACTCATCATCCAGAAGTTACAGGTGTTTATTAACAGTTATCTACGCAAAATACTTCGGATCCGTTGGCCAGACACTATCAGCAACAAGTAACTGTGGGAGACAACAAACCAGATTCCAGCGGAAGAAGAAATCAGGAAGAAGCGCTGGAAGTGGATAGGACACACTTTGAGGAAATCACCCAATTGTGTCACAAGGCAAGCCCTCACGACGAATCCTGAAGGCCAGAGGAGAAGAGGAAGACCAAAGAATACATTACGCCGAGAAATGTAGACAGACATGAGAAGAATGAACAAAAATTGGGCAGAACTAGAAAGGAAGTTTGAGGACAGAGTGTGTTGGAGAATGCTGGTCGTCGGCCAATGCTCCATTGGGAGTAACAGGCGTAAGTAAGTAAGATTTGGTAAAATGTTATACAGACACCTTATAGTCTGTCTACACTTATTTTGCTAGTGAATAATATATAAAGGACCTTTGGGCACGTTTTCCATTGTAACGAATAATTTCCGCAGTTTAAATCGCTCATCTGGTTGTAGTTTTCTCTTTATTGTAGGTGTGACATACTGTCAAATTTCGAAAGTGAAAATCTTTGACACAAGGTTTTTTGTCTATCGTAAGGAACAAATTTGTGATTTATTTTAAGTTTTAAGCTGATCATTAACCACATGATAGTTTATAAATTTTATTTTATTTTATTTAAACACATAAATATTGCTACAAGGAAGCACCAGATATATATGCGCCACACAAATCTCATTTGATTTGTGTTAGGGCTGTGATACTTACTGCCCAGGTGCTCAAACCGAAACAGGTGGTTTTCTTAAGGGGCCACACCCGGAGCCTTTGATCTAAAGGTGTGGTCCATAAGGCAGTGGAGCATCGTAAGAAGATGCAGTTCAATGGTAGCCGGTGACCAACGGTTGGTTCATACGTCATTTGTTCCTTCAGGCTAATGGAGCCCATGTGCACCATTGTTTTGGAATCAAGGTTTTCCAACTCCCCTAGGTGGACCCTACGTGTCCAGCAACCCGGTTAAAGAGCCGGACATTCGCTTTTCGTCCTCTCAATTTCGTAAACAACAGTAATGCCACTGTGAGAAGGCAGTGAGCAAGACTTCTCTGGCAGAGGCTATACACGCGTGGCCATGTGAGAGCATTTGGAGAGGGAGAGCGGACTCTCCCTACTCTCGGCCGTACCAGGGAATGTGGAGCGATAGTATATAAAGGCCATATATAAAGTATGATTCACTCTTATAGTTATAGAGAATTATTTAAAATCTGGAGAATATGTTTTATCAGCATGTACTTTAGGCATTACATTCCTAATTTCATAAACAATATTTTATTGAAACTAGTATAAGACATAGTTCTTAATCTGTGAAAATCACTGAATGTACATATAAAGAAAATGAAATAGTGATAGATGGAATATTGAACATCACATTAGACCCTTATAAAAATCTGTTGAATTGAATTACAATGTATAATTACATCAAAATATCGTTTTTGTAGTATTCACCTATTACCTTGTATAAAAAACATTGAGCTGGTTCCCCCCTTCCAGCTATAGGAACGTGGTGAAGCCTAGTAGACCCTTCTGGAGAAGAGTGCTACATCGAAGCACGGCACAACTACCGGGACGGGATAACTGTTTTTGCACTGCTTACGCAGAACCATTACATAACACTCACACAGAACCCATTTTTTGTCTTTTTTGTTTTTGTTTTTATTTGGCCAGACTCATTTTTTAATTTTACCTCTCTTTTTGAACCCTTAATAGTTATCCAATGATTCTTTGTAGCATTATTAATCGTTTGCGGGTATAGAACGTGTGATTGATTAGGCCGATCTCCACCACCCACATTACCGCTCACGTTAGTACATGGGATGGTTGCCATGATCCAGGAGGCACGTCGAGGACGTGTGAGTCAGATTTGTGTGTATGTGTGTGTATTGAGCTGGTTACATTGGCTCAAATTCAAAAAAAGATTCATGGATCTCTTTGTAGTTTTAGATATATTTTTTTAAACATTAGGAAATGTTCTTTTATCAAAATTTCCTGACGAAAGTCTATAATTAACCATATTTTGATTAATTAATGCGATATCACTGTTCTGATTGATCCCTATTTATGAATTAGTCTGTCTTTCGTAATGACAGTAAATTAATGAACTCAGCCTACTTATAGAATAGTCTTACTAGTTAACTTAGATTCTGCAAGTCATTATTGTGAAAAGATAAGAAAGTTATTTTAATTCCCTATAGCCCAAGTCCGAACGGTAACTGATATAGGTTCACCGTAAAGTAACTCAAAGACAGCTCACTTAGCTTTAAGCTGAGTTTTTTTTAGCGTCATATTTACCAAGTTGTATTATATAATGAAGGAAATCTATACTAATCGGCCACTATCTTGCAGTCTTTTATCAAAACTGAATAAATTCTGTAGATAACTCTTTAGTGTAATATGACACTATCGTTAGTTTTGAGTATGATAATTCATAATTTATCGATCAACTATTAGTAATCACTATTTCCTGATATTGTGTTGTGTGCTACTTATGTCGACAGATATAAGTAGTATGTACCATTAAACGAAAGTGAAATGTCTGGTAGCAGAAGGCTAAGAAGATCAAAGAAAAAAAGAACGAGAACATAGAATAATTGCTGTGGAAATGAAGGAACAATGAAGTCTAAGATTAAGTCTAAGTATTTACTGTATGGTTCTCAGATTTTACTAAGCTGTTCTGTACTTTTATGCTCAAATACATACGATTGTTCCGCATTGATGTTCTCCTCCACTACAATATGATGTTTTCTGTTTACACCATGCAAAATATCAATGTCTCTTGCTATAAAACATACAGAGTATATATATATATATTACTTTTTATTCTTCTAATCAGTATGTTCAGTTATTGATAACCCCTTTTTTTCATAAAAAATGGGGATGATAAGATTGACATGAAATTGCTTTATTTCTTTTTCCATGGACTCAATTAGATTCATTAGCTTGGGTGGGTTATAGATAAATCAATATTGATTAAAATTTTTCTTATTATCTCTAGAAACTATGATGATAATGGAGTTTAATTGGAACGTTATTTTTGTTTACCAATCAATTAATGATCATAATTCGATCATATTATTAATGAGTAAACTTATCTAGGGGAAACCAGAAAAAAAATTAAAGTTTAATTACTAAGAGGTGAAATAAAACTCCCAATTAGAAACTATAATCATCATGGAAACTATAATAATCACTTTAGTTACAGTGGGATGGAGAACAGATTTTAGAAGAGAAAAAAATCTCCTTAAAAAGAAAACAAAACAAACGATACTATTTACAGAATAGAAAGAAAAACTAAAAAAATGAAAAAAAAATGAAAAAAAGAAAGCAATGAATGAATTTGATTTTGTTTGATTGTTATCAGCTTCCTTACCACCTGTGATATTTAAAATTATAATTAAGAAATAGGTTTAAATTATTTACATTAAAGAGTTTACTTTGAAGCTATTTAAGAAGATACATCAGTATAGTGTGGTGAAGATGTAAAATAAATTTTAATAGACTAAATGGGGGGGGGGCAAAATCCGACTCAAACGTCCTTGTCGTGCATCTCGGATCATGGGACTGTTTCCATGAACTAACGTAAGCGGTTAATCGTGGGTGGTCGAAATCGGTCTAATATACCACTCTACCAATACCCAAAAAACGATTACGAATGCTACAAGGAGTCATTCCATAACTATTGAGGGTTCAAAAAGAGAGGTAAAATTAAAAAATGAGTCTGGCCAAATAAAAACAAAAACAAAAAAGACAAAAAATGGGTTCTGTGTGAGTGTTATGTAATGGTTCTGCGTAAGCAGTGCAGAAACAGCTATCCCGTCCCGGTAGTTGTGCCGTGCTTCGATGTAGCACTCTTCTCCAGAAGGGTCTACTAGGCTTCACCATTCTATATAGCTGGAAGGGGTAATAGACTAAATAAAGTTTTACAAATATATACTTTATGTGGAAGAAAATTCCATAACATTGATTGTAATAAGAGTTCAAAGGACTAGAAACAGATGATCACATAATGAATAAATGTTAGTAAGAATAAAAATGAGTAAAGTTCAGTTCATAAAATAAGATTACTAACCCGAAAGATAGAACAAAAAGAAGCACGTCTTTTTGTTCAAAGGTTTTGTTGCAACATGTTCAAAAATTTAAGATATGCCCTCTTTTCTGTTCGGTTTTAGTAGGTGAACGTAAATTTATAAAAACAGTTGGTGGTAACATGAAAGGGGTGCTAAGCGAACTTTGATTGAGTTAGTGAACATGATGTTCCATACAGATTTAGTAATTTGGATGCCGGGTAGGTTCTGTCGAGTGTAATGTTAAGCTTCCTCTTGATTATGCTTGGGACGTCATCACCTTTCGAAGTTAAGATTTATAGATATTCGTTTTTTATTGACTGTTACCACTTCCGTTTTGTTTTCTCTAGGCTTTTGATATTTGTCAGAAAATTTCAATGGTCAGCAGTTGTCTCTTAGGCATTTTTCAACGTTCATGAATTCTTGTTCCAGTTTGTAGGCGTTTTCATATCTTAAATTTTTGAACATGTTCCAAAAAGCCTTAGAACAAAAGAAAAGACAACTTTAAACAGTGCAATTACCAAACATCTCTTGAATACAGAACATCAGATTGATACCTTGCAACCTTTCAAGGTGATTAATGAACAGCCAAACTTCAGTCTTCTGAAGTTTGATAAAGCCATTGATATCAGACTTCATAAACCTAATTATTGTGTTCAAAAACAGATGGTCTTTATTCTTTCCTTACCTTGATGACAAGTATTCCTTCATCGCATCTTTGAAAATATTTTTCAACTCTTTCTCTAATCTAATTACATAATTAAGTCTTTTCATTCCGACTATCTTTCGGGTTAGTAATCTTATTTTATTAACTGAACTTTATCCACTTTTATTCTTACTAGCATTTATTCATTATGTGATCACTTGTTTCTAGTTCTTTGAACTCTTATTACAATCAATGCTATGGAATTTTCTTTTACATAACGTACATATTTGTAAAACTTTATTTAGTCTATTAAATTTTTTTTCATACCTTCATCACACTATACTGATGTATCTTCTAAATAATTTTCAAGTAAATTTTTTCATGTAAGTGATTTAAACCTATTTCTTAGTTATAATTCTAAATATCACAGGTTGTAAGAAGCTGATAAGAATCAAACAAAATTAAATGGTAACGTCTCTGACTGTGAAGCTGAGTGACACGGGATTGATTCCGTTAGAGAATATCATTTCCCTCAAGATTACAGGTACACCTTGCTGACGAGTGCCAAGTAGCACGAAACCCGGGTACAGGGTTTCCTGTTGACCACCTCCAACCACCATCTTATCTCAATATAGTGCACGCAGTGTCGAGCCACCTAGACTAGTGGCCACATTGCAACTTGATCGATAGCATTCGATCAGCACTAAGACGGACTTGACACGTATGACATTGATCACCATCCAGTGATCAATCAATTTTGATTAAATGAATTCTTGCTACTCTGATAGAATCTCTGTTCTTGCTCTCTTCAAGATGATAAAGGGAATTATGTGTATCAAAAACCAAAAGTAGCTACCAAAAAATTTCTATTGTCACAACGAAAATGGTATTTTGATTTCTCCGTAATAATCTAACAGCTTATTTGTCAATCCAAAGTTGGATAGGTTATCGTCAGAAATTGTTCTATAATAGTTTACACTTTTACTTTGACAATATTCATTCCATTCATAATTTTTCCAATTGGTTGATACTTTAGATTTATTTCAATTCGGTTATTGATTATTTACTAAACTGAGTGCTATGCTTCTAAAAGTCCTCTGGTCTCCCTTATGTCACCTCCGTACAAGATTTCAGCGTTTTCACAATTGTCAACACATACTGGTATAATCGAGGAATTTGTGTTAAGTTTACCAGGTAACCGTTTTTTATCAGTCAAAAATGAATGGATCTCGCTGCTTCTCATCAAAGATTGACAGAACAAGCTTTAAGTCATCTGCCGAAAAGTGCTAATTACTCAATTTTTCTCTGAATTGTTGATAATGTTGTCTAGGAAGATATTAAACGTTTCATCATAACATCACTTAGCTCAAAGAACCTAATTCTACTAAAACAATTCTCCTGAGGTATCGACTATTACCATGATCTCAACAGTAAGACCTATTTGAGAATATATAATACATATTTTATATGTCTATTCCATCAATAAATTTCATTATCAGTCAATTTTATGTGGAGATTTACTTCATTATGTTAGTCATTTTACATGCTACATAAACAACAATTAACTAATTAGCTATTTTTAGGTTGAAATGTGACTGGAAGTCATAGTTAACCTTTTCCCTCAAAAATTTAGAATATTAGTATTCCTTTAACAGTAATATGACAATTCACTTAGTATTAGGACTGCAACTGATCCTAAACATCAATGGGAAGATTCAAACAAACAATACTAAGTGAATTCAAAACTTCACCCCGTTGCACAAGCAAGTGGCTATCAAAACTCAGTGGCCGAGTGGATAATGCGATGGCGTTTGAAGTGAAAGGTACTAGGTTCGAGTCCCAGGGTGAACGTCAACTCTGAGATGCAAGTACATCCAGCTGACGAGTCCCGAATAGGACAAGACACGTGTCATGGATTCCACTGCTAGCCACTATCCATCTTTGCTTATAAAACTTGTGATTTCAAGCAATATCGAGGCAGTCCGCATAGGATGCACATATACCAAAAAGAGACTGATCAATTGTAGTCCAACATAACAATAGAAAGATACAAGTAAACCAACAACAAGTGAAATAAGTAAAATGGTTACTTTTACAGTGAGCTGATTAAATAGTGTTTAATGAAAACTATAAGATAGCATTCCTATTTTAATCAGATCATTTTTCAACCAATCAAATCAATTGCCCATTAGAATATTCGAAATTAACCAATAAGATAATCAAAAAAATTCCTCATAATGAATACTTAAATCCAATTTATGAAAGTAGTATGTTATCATATTCAATTAAAAGTTTTATTATATTTTTAATACAGATTTTTAAGTAAGTCTTATAGATTTATGTAAACTTGTTGAAGTTTTATAATGAACAATCATTGTAATTTGTAAAAGGTGTGAGCCACTTGTGAGCCAATTGAAGCTAGATCACTATCGAAAAACCTGGAAGCACTGGAAGGCCGTTTCATCACAGTGTGGGACTTCTCAGCAGTGCGTATCCACGAAAAGAATGTTGTGGATAATGAATAGTTTGATTTATTATTTATGTAGAACAGTTTGGTTATAGATTAACTTATCAAAGTGAACAATATCAATATATGACTGACAACAGATCATGAGGTCACTAAAAATATGAATGACCTAGGCTGGTTAAACAGAAATTCTCGTACAATTAGTAGGCATAATTAGTAGGATCGTGGACGCGCACTGCTGAGGAGTCCCATAATAGGACGAAACGGCCATCCAGTGCTTCCAGGTTTTCCATAGTGGTCTAGCTTCAATTGACTCATGATTTGAACTATGAAAATACTAAATTCTCCACAAAACCCTTCCTGATCAATTATAATATTCTAAAGGTGTGAAGATTATGATTTAAAAATACCTGTTTATGTTATGGTCTAATATATGCAATGATATGGGGCGAGACTACAATCTTGTATAAGATAACAGACAACTGATTTCGGCGCGAACTTCGTTATCCATTTGGCTAAATAGCGTCTTGACATTTCAGCTGATGTCAGTTCGTAATGAAAACATTAAATCTAATGGTTAACCTTAACCATAAACTGTAAATCAAAATTCTAATTCCTCCCACCGGTTTATAACCCTCATTTGATCCTGGTTATTAAATGGACAATCTCAAGATCAATTTAGCGTCACTTAAAGGTTGTCCATAAATTTTAATCTCACCTGATATGGTTCTACTTTAGATTGCATCTATACAATCATTGATAAGATGTAAGTATACATAGGATATATACTTTCTAGATAAGTTTACTTCCATTCAAAGTTAACAATAACCAATAAAATTGAATTGAATGTTCTGATTTAGGTTTATAACAATATAGAAGGTAGGTAGGGTTAGGTAGTTTTATGACATAATATTTTCTATTGATTGTTGTCTTAAAAACAGTTTCACGTAATTAAAAATCCTACTATATAAGAATTCAATTGATAATTCTTAATATTATCAGAAGGGGTTTTGTGGAGATTTTAGTAATTTTATATAGTTGAGATCATGAGTCGATTGAAGCTTGATCACCATGGAGAACCTGAAAGCACTGGACGACTCAGTGGTCTATCGGTTAAGTGCTCTGATGCGATAATGATAGGTCCTAGGTTCGAGTCTCGCGAGCGCGAGATCGTGGATGCGCACTGCTGAGAAGACCCATAATAGGACGAAACGGCTTTCCAGTGCTTCCAAGTTTCCCCCGGTGGTCTAGCTTCAATTCAGTCATGATCTCAACTCTATAAAATTCTTAATATTGTTTAAGTAATATCATGAAATTTAGAATATGTAACTACGGACTATGTTAGTCGTTTGATTTTTCTCTTTTTTTCATATATTTTTCTTCATCTTTAAGGATATATATTTAGTTCAATAGTAATAACTTCAAAGAAAAATTCAAAGCAATTAGTCTCTTTGATAAATTTCGATAGGGTTATATTAAGAAGATGAAGATTAACAGAACTATATGATGATAATATTAGTGTAATACATTTCGAACAATCTGATCATACATAATATAGTTGTTAAGAGAACAGTTATATATAAAAACAAATGGCCGACTAGACTCGAAATGGGGAGGGGGAGTAAGAGGAGACAAGAATAATAATAATAATAATGTGAAAAAAGATTTGAAATCGTATCACTCTGCATAATAAGAGATATGTGGACAATATCTTAGTTATCTGTGAAACTTGACACTCTGCAAAACCACATTAGTCTCTCATGCGAAGAGGAGAAGAACGATCAGCTCATCTTCCTAGATATACTTCTTAGTAGACGAGAAGATGACTTAATCAAACGATCCATTTTTAGAAAACCAACGTGGACAGGCCAATACCTTATTTATTATAGTTATTGCCCTGTGCAATACAAACGAGGTGTGATAAGGTGCCTACTTAACAGGCTTGATCGTATTTTCACAACTGACGCTATTGATGTTGATATTAGGTTGTTAAAAAAACATCGACGGAAAATGTCTATACCCTTAAATTTTATAAATAGATGGAAAGCTGATGGTATAGTGAAATCTAGTATAGCCTAGTTGGAAAAAATAGCCCGTTTACATCACCAATACCATTTAGAGGTGATTCAAATAGCTTTTTATTGAAGTAAAAGCTTAAATCAGTCATTAACAAGACGTAATACACAGCAAAGGTCATTATCAAAGAATGAACAAGGTCCAACCTAAAAGACGTGAAAATGATTGCGTCACATCCCACTGTGTTTACCAATTTAAATGTGTGTGTTGCCACACATACATGGAGAGGAGTAATCGTGATCTCAAAATTAAACTGTGTGAACATCTACCTAAATACACTTGATATTGAATCTTCCCATTGATGTTTAGGACTGAAATTGATCAGTCTCTTATTGGCATATGTGCATACTGTGCTTATAGCTTCGATATAGCCTTAGTTCACAAGCATTATAAGCTTATAATGTACCTAATTAGTTGCAAAAAATAATAAAATGAAATGACCCAATAAGAATGGAGGATAAACATCCATCATCCTCTATTGCCAAACACATAGTTGAAACAGGTCATAATATTGATTTTAACACGGTTTTTGTGGTGTTGTGCAAAAGTGTAAAAGGGTGTATACTAAGGTTTATTGAAGCTTTAGCCATACGAAAATTCAAACACCCTTTGTGTCCTCTTGCCCTCCATTTGTAGTCTTACTTACTTACTTACTTACGCCTGTTACCCCTCGTGAAGGAGCGTAGGCCAACCACCAGCAATCTCTCTCCGACCCTGTTCTAGGCAATCCTTTCCAGTTTTTTTCAGTTAACATTCATCCTTTTCATATCTGCTTCTATTTCCCGGTGTAATGTGTTCTTCGGCCTTCTTCTTTTCCGCTTCCCTTCCGGATTTCAAGTTAGGGATTGCCTCGTGATGCAGTTCGGTGATTTCTTCAATGTATGTTTTATCCACTTCCAACATCTTTTCTCAATTTCCTCTTCAGCTGGAAGCTGGTTTGTTCTCTCCTACAGTAGTTTGTTCCTGATAGCATTCGGCCAGTGAATGTTGAGTATTTTACGTAAACAACTGTTTATAAATGGTTGTACCTTCTTGACGATGGTTGTAGTAGTTCTCCACGTTTCAGCTACATAAAGTAGGACTATTTCCAGTCCAGCTGACTTTTTATTTTTTCATATATCAATGTTCTTAAGAAGTATATAATGTGTGACTAGATTGTTCGAAATGTATTACACTAATATTATCATCATATAGTTCTGATAATCTTCATCTTCTTATTACCCTATCGAAATTTTAAAAAAGAAATTGAGATGGTGGAGAAGATTTGTAGCTCAGGTGTGTGATTTCGATGTAGGTTTGTTCACTGAACTGGATAGTTTGGTCGTGGAGTTTTCATCGTCCTTCTGAACGGCATCATCAGCATAAATTTCGGGTAGAAGTTGTGCTCCACGACCAAACCATCCAGCTCAGAGAACAAACCTATATTTGAAAAAAATATTACTTTGGAAAAATTTTATTCTCAACTTAAACTATTTGATAAATGAGATGTGTAATAGTTTGAACCCTATGAAAATAGACTTTACTATTTCATTCTACTAGTCAAATTCATAAATATTTCGTAATCTATTTGTAGTGTATTGATAGGATTCGATCTACATTAAGAAGGATAAAAATTAGCCAAGAATATTTGTTAAATGATTGTAACAGTCCAATTCATGAGTCAATTAAAGCTAGACTACCATGGAAAACCTGAAATCACTGGACAGCTATTTAGTCCTAGTATGAGGCTCCTCAACAGTGCATATCCTTAAACTAAATGAAATTAATCTTTGATTGGACGTAATACAGCATAATGAAAATTACATTTCTATGGTATTTATCTAGACTTTGAATACAACTCTATGAACTGGTGTAACTAATTTTATATAGAATTTATAAAACTTATTTAAAGAGCAAGCCTTAAATTCATTCAGATCAATAATGTTGTAACATAGAAGGAAACCATGAGTCAATTGAAGCTAGGCCACCATGGAAAACCTGGAAGCACTGGATGGCCGTTTCGTCCTATTATGGGACTCGTAATTTCAACTATGAAAAATACTGAAATCTCCACAAAACCCCTTCTGATCTAAAGAAGGAAACTATTAGTTTCACAATCATTTTGTATATTCCTAATCCCATAAAAAAAAATTAAAATAGGCGTAACTAAGTGATCATTCAAGGTCATTAAATATTTCACCGTTTTTGAAATGTCTCTAGATAAGAAAGTTCAAGAGAAATGTTCAATTCCTTGACTTTTAATTAAACTATTCTGCGTTATTTACTTGAATTATCTTTCTGAACATCATACCTGAGTCACAAATTCTTGACGTACTGAAACATTCTAAAAAGAAATTTTAGTCATATTTATATTTTTACACTTTAGAAACCTTATTTGTCAATACTTCCTAATTGTATAGAGCTACCACTATAACATTTCAGTAGAAACCCAGAAAATAAATGATTCAGTAATTAAATCATATGGATTTTTACCAATAAACCGCAAGTTCAGACACCCACAGGGAATCTGGGAACAATCAATAGCTTTTGTGATTGGCGATGTCCGAAATCTTATATTCATACACGACCCCTGCCTCCGGAATTGACCACTTGAGTGAGAACACAAGAGTGGACGAAAAAGTGTATTTGGCTTCCGAACAAAACGTACAAATACTCATATTATATATAAATAATTCTGCTCCTTAGGAAATGAATCCCTTTCTTAGTCAATCAAATCCACTTGTCATTTAGGTCACTTCTGATTGTCATCGATTGACCTTTTCATTTGGGTAATTCCGATTAGTTTACCATATCACCTTTCCCCTTGAAAAAATTTATACTGCTCCTCGGATTTGACTGGTGTTGAAGGAAACGTTGTCTTCATGATGATCTTCTTGGGATTCGCCTAACACGTCTTCTGCTCTGATCGTGTCTCTCTAGACTGTCTGTATCAATTAAATAATCTAGTTGCAAGTTTAAGCTAGGGGGTTCTTTATCCGAACTTAGTCGTCTATCGCGGTTGTCGATTACATGTTGCGTCAGGCATTTACCTCGGACATCGTTTTTGTATATCACGTCACCGACTATTCTTCAGAGGACATCCGTTACCAATGCAGGCCTTCAGCGTCGAAAGTTTCGTACATACACTGTTACCCATTTAGAAAGTGACGTTAAATTCTCTTTACTTATGTCTTTCTTCTCTGTGGATGCATGCCATCAAATGAAGTCCGAGTATCCCTTCTGAAGACTGACTCAGCTGGGGAGACACCATTAGGTGAGGCTGGATTCGAGGGTATCCGGAGTGGTTTTCTCCATCGTGATCTCCTCATTCATTCTATTATTACTTTTCTGGTTAGCGCTTTTTAGCGAGTTAGTCTTCTACGGGATGAGGTCGCTAACCTCATGCCCAACCCTCCTCCTTTATCCGGGCTTGGGACCGGAAGTAGCCCCCGGAAGAGCTACAGGCTCAAGTTCATTCTATTATAATAAAGTGAATTTTTCAAACATCGAAATTGTCTAACATTTTAGAAGTGGTTAATTATTTCTCCTTTCTCTTTGATATGACGTAATATTTAAGAAGATTCTTATCTATAGTACAAAACATTTTTACAAACGATATTAAGGTGATTATTTTGTCCTTATATACTGTAGTGAGCAGGACACGACTGGTGGGGACAATCGAATGTATTTAGACACAAATTACAGACTATCTCACTTAATTCTGATAACCATACAGTAAATACTTAATTTGCAAAATAACAACCGATTGTCTCAATCTTCACTGTTCCTTCTGCAAATATCAGTCCGTCTTCTCTGATTTCATTGTTCATGCATTTTCGTACGGATTGTGCTTCATTTCAGTTCTTTCCTTACCGGTCTTCTGCCAAAATACATTCTATGTCTGATCGTCGCCATATAATACTTATATAGATATAAGTAGACCACACCACAATACTACTTATTGTTTTTTAAATCTATGTGTAAAATTAGGGGAAAAGGTAAATTTTTCACATACCAAAATCCTCGGTAAACTGCACACTAGTGAATAAAGAATCTTATAGTAAGTATATTTCATCAATAAATATCACATTCGCTTCAAACCAGTTTTGAAAACGCTTTGGGAAACAGTTCCCATTATATGACATATTGAGCGAATCTCCCAGATGTTTCATTGATCACCAACTCTTATTAATCACTAGGTATAAATTAATTTTATGTTGGATTCTCTATAGTTAATACTAAATTCTGTTGAACAACGTTATATAGTAATAACTAATTTAAGAGATTCAGTGAAGTTATGAGCATAGTTTTATATCACATGCCTAATGATGCAAACAGACAGTTCAATATTCAAGTTTCATTAACAAGCCAAGTGTATACACACAGCAATAGGGGAACTAATCCTCACCTATAGATTTAAACTAGTGTCTATACTATGTAAGGACTTTCTATGATATTCTCTGGTTACTTACTTACTTTACTTACGCCTGTTACACCCAATGGAGCATAGCCTGCCGACCAGCATTCTTCAACACACTCTGTCATGGGCCTTCCTTTCTAGTTCTATCCAATTGTTGTTCATTCTTCTCATATCTGTTTCCATTTCTCGGCGTAATCTGTTCTTTGGTATTCCTCTTTTCCTTTGACCTTCAGGATTACATGTGAGGGCTTGCATTGTGACGCAGTTCGGTGATTTCCTCACTGTGTGTCCTATCCACTACCAACTATCCTTCCTGATTTATTCCTCTACTGGAATCTCATTTGTTCTCTTCCACAGTAGATTATTGCTCGATTTGTCTGACCAATGGATCGGATTTATTTTGCGTAGACAATTGTTCATAAACACTTATATCTTCTGCATGATGATGGCTTTCGTAGTTCTGCAAGTTTCCGTCTCATACAGTAGAACTGTTTTGACATTTGTATCAAAAATCCTGATTTCGGTATTGGTTGACAATTGTTTTGAGTTCGAGATGTTATTCCATTGTAGATATACTGCTTTTGCTTAACCGATTTGTGCGTTTACATCTGCATCAGATTCACCTTGTTCATCAATGATGCTATTGATGTTTTATTAGGGATAAGTAATTCAATTGAAGTGTGTCTTACTTTTACCAACTATAGAAAAAAATGATGATTGAATATGTTCCATTACATATTGTTATTATTAATCACTGAACATTTATTTTCAAAAGACTAGACATGAGTAAGTACTCTTTTGATTGAAGTGGTTCTTTAGTTATAAGGATCAATGAATTAAAACTTAGAAATCTAGTTTTACAATCCTTCAATTATTAAAGAAGAGTTTTCAGATATTATGATGTAGTTATTACTACGGACTAAAGGAAATGCATTATTGATAGTTTTTGTCTTTCTGAGAAACTTATCAATGTTACCACTAGAGTTTGAATTTGGGCGTGGTAAGAGTCTAATATTTATAACATTGAGTAATGACTTCAAACACTTTGTGATATACCATAACAACCATATGATGCAATCAAAACCCTCTATATGGTTGGTCTCTATTCGTAAAGAATTCTCACGATTCCATACTGAAGTTATTCATTGGTGGTTTTCACCAGAAAAAAAGGTTTTTAATACTCAAACTAACACAAAGATCATAATAATAAATGGATGGTTGAAAGTAATGAGATTCATCGGCTAGATTTGCCTACATTCTATGTTTGATATCTACTCCGGGGCTCGAACCCAATACCGTTCATTTCAAATGCCATTGCGTAACCCACTTAGCTCCTGAGCCTAGCTAGTCACTGGCTTGTGCAATGGGGCGAAATTGGATTCACTTGTATTGGTTGTTTGAATCTTTCTACTGATGTTTCAGACTGTGATTGTTCATTCTCTCTTAACATATATGTATTCTAAGCAAACTTAATGAGAGTATTGAGGCAATCCGTACAGGATACTCATATATCATAAAAGACTGATGAGTTTCAGTCCGAAACATCAATTGTAAGATCCAAACAATCAATTAAAAATGAATGAATACGGAGATCATTTTTTACGCTTAGCAACATCAGCTGAATTTCCAAACAATCTCTTTCAACAATCCAGTTCATAATATGATTTATTCATTTTTATTGTTCCATTAAAACAAAAAAAAAACAAAGAATTTGAGAAATGTCACGAATGCTAATTATTCACTTGGATATAGATTTGTAAGACTCTCCCAAAACTCTCTCACATCTATATTACATGCTGGATAAACTAATTATATATTTTGTAAATATTGTTTATACTACTAATAGAATATATAACATTTCATTGTGATGGTTGATTACCTATGTCAATACATGATATTACTAATAGTAATAGTAGTAGTAGTAGTATCATGCTTGATAAAACAATTTAGAGAGAGTATTAAATGATTGCTAGTTAGCTATAGTTTACGTATGATATACACTTTATAGTAATGATTGATATTTATCCTTATTCATATAAATCACTTGGTTGCTAATGCCTATATCAGTGACAATCAACATTCTTGAAATAAACAGAAGGGGGTTTTGTGGAGATTTTAGTAATTTTATATAGTTGAAATCATGAGTGAATTGAAGCTAGACGACCATGGAAAACCTGGAAGTACTGGATGGCCGTTGAGAGATGTCAACTCACTGAAGACATTGGTGAATGGTTGCTCAAACATCGTGGATTGGTTGAAGTTAGACATTAACACCGTTGGATGCCAGCCGGCTCAGTGGTCTATGGGTTAAGTGCTCTGGCGCGAGACTGGTAGGTCCTGAGTTCGAATCTCTCAACGCGGGATCGTGGGTGCCCACTGCTGAGGAGTCCCACAATAGGACGAGACGACCGTCCAGTGCTTCCAGGTTTTCGATGGTGGTCTAGCTTCAATCGACTCACGCTTTCAACTATGAACATACCTATTCAACACTGTGTGTGTATTAATATTCATCTCTAATTACCTCCACTTATTCACCTATATTATAGCAATTGTTGACTATTCTGATAGTTTATATACGTGCAATGTTTGTTTTTTCTTCATATCATGTTCTGAAGTTAAATTACCCTTAATAGTACTGAATCCTATTGTAATTATATCTATTCACAATATAATCGTGAGGTTTAAGTGTCTAACGCCTAAGGCAATTAGGATTAAAAGTAAAATCTAATAGCCATAGAAATTACTTCTATTGGAAAGAAATTAAAATTTTTCTTCCTTTAAAATTGAGGTATACAGATACAAAAAGCTGATATGGGCGATAATTGATATACCGTTAAAAAAATAAAAAAAAACGAAAAAAAACAAAAAAAATGAAATCAAGAAAAAACTATTTGATTTTTTGAATTATTAGTAACTATGGATATTTTGATAATTGAAATCATGAGTCAATTGAAGCTAAACCACCATGGAAAACCTGGAAGCACTGGATGGCCGTTTCGTCCTATTATGGGACTCCTCATCAGTGCGCATCCACGACTTCGCCTCGCGAAATTCGAATCCAGGACCAACCAGTCTTGCACAAGAGCACTTGATCAATAGACTACTGAGCCGGCATCCAACGTTTTCCATGGTGGTCTAGCTTCAATTGACTCATGATTTCAACTATGAAAATACTGAAATCTCCACGAAACCCCTTCTCAACTACGGATATGAAAAAAATTATGAAAAGTTTATTATGATCATATATAAGAACTCTTGTCTAAATTAGAGCGAATAGTTTCACAGTATTTGAGCGCCGAGTTGATGTAAGACATTATATAGGAATAATATATATTTGTAA
>NC_031495.1:65033383-65096097 GCF_000237925.1 Schistosoma mansoni | reverse complement strand
TTACAAATATATATTATTCCTATATAATGTTTTATTATGATCAACTTTCAATTTTAATTCATCTATGTTGATTGTTTGAATCCTCCTATTGATAATTAGAATTATGATTGATAAGTTTTATTTGGTATAAGTCCATCCTGCGCAGATCACTTTGATATTGCCATTAAATAGCAAGTATTTTTTAAAAAGTAGAGTTGGATGGTGGTTAGCGATAAATTCTAGAACATATGTTTCATCTCGTTTAGAATTCATCAGCTGAATGTACTCGCAACTCAGTGTTAATGTTCACACCGGGTGCAAGTGCACATGGTGAAGAGATCCCAATAGAAAGAAAATCACGTCTTAGTTTCACTACCAGCCGCTATCCAACTTTGCTTTGAAAAATAATCCGATTCGGCTAATTAGAGTATAAATTCAGAACAATAAAACAATTTCGGTGAATTAACACGATAAAACACTTGCATAGAAAAATTTTAATCACTAGGAAACAGTGCATTTTTCAAAACAATAAATTAATATCAGACTCAAATAACCTAAAGTATTGTTCAGATAAAACAAGAGAATATGTAATGTAATAATTATGCATATATAAATAGAGAGAAAGATAGACGAACGATCTATGTTATATCGATTGAGTGCCCTCTTAGTATATGAATGTGCTGATCCCCGCCAATCAGAGAGGAACGAATTATCGATCAGAGCTGTGATACACAAAAGCTGTATGAGAAGTCTTGAGTACTACTCGGTCCTGCCATATGCCTAGCCCAGCCAGTTAAGTCCAGAACACCAATAACAGCCTCTGCAATATGAATCATTATTCACAAACATACTGGGTTTATATACCAAACAAACAGACCACATCGTACCATAAAATAGAAAATAACATTTGTACAATAATTGGCCAAATGTGGCTGTGAATAGGGGGAAAGTAATCAATAATAATAATAGTTCAAAGGTCAAAATAAAGCTTACGATAAAAGGAACACGAATATGAATAGTTTAGTTACTTAAAAATTATACAATAGGAAATAGATATATTACATTGGTCCATAAATAGTCCTCAAAAGTTACCATTCACAATTCTCTTCGGGATACAACAATCTATATAAATTAAGGGACTAAAGAATTCGTTAGAGACTACATTCTGATCATTTACAAATAGAACACTAGCTTCAGAAGTATGTTTTACTCAAGGAGAAAATATTAAAAATATCAACTAAACTACTGGAAATCCCGATGGTATTTTCTCTACCTACGATAATTGATAACTTATGTCCGGATATATTGGGGGGATATATATTCCCTAACCATTACTAACAAGTACTAGTTAGCATAAAACCTGAGTCCAGTAGGATGTTTTATTCAATCGGCCCCCAAATACCCTGGTACGGACGAGAGTGGGGAGAATCCACTCTCTCTCTTCAAATGCTCTCACATAGCCACGCGTATATAGCCCCTGCAAGGGAAGTCCTACTCATTGCCTTCTCGTGGCATTACTGTTGTTTACGAAATTGAGAGGACGAAAACCGAATTTCCGGCGCTTTAACCGAGTTGGTGGACATTGGAAGTTCACCTAGAGAGTTGGAGAACCCTGATTCCAAACCAATGGTGCATATGAGCCCCAGTATCCTGGGAGAACAAATGGCGTATGAATCAATCGTTGGTCACCGGCTACCATTGAACTGCATCTCCTCACAATGCTCCACTGCCTTGTGGATTAGACCTTTAGGTCAAAGGCTTCGGGTGTGGCCCCCTAAGAAAACCACCTGTTTCAGTTTGAGCACCTGAGCAGTATCACAGCCTCCACACAAATCGAATGAGATTTGTGTGGCGCATATGTATCTGGTGCTTCCTTGTAGCAATATTTATGTGTTTAAATAAATTTATTCAATCACTATCATCCGTAAAAATCTTAGTAATTAGTCAGACAAAATACGTAATATACCATTATCCTCCTGCTAGAAAAATGTGATCAGTTCACCCAATCCAACATCTAAAATTAATTGAACTAAAATGATGTAAATTTATTCTATCACTAAGATGATTATCATCTATTCACCATATAGAAAAGAAAAAAAATAATAAAAAGGCAATTTATGTTTATTACGCTCTAGTTATTGTAGTTGCAGGTATATCAAAACAACAGTTAGTACTTCATTTGATCATCTATTTCAGTAGTATTATTCATTTTTTGTTGTTTTTGTAATCATGGAAATCAACAAATTCTAATCATTAGTTCCTCTAATTATCTAAATCTTTGAAAATGTTGGAATATATACACATATATTACTTACACCTGTTACCCCTCGTGGAGGAGCATTGGTCGCCTAACAGCACTGTCCATCCAACCCTATCCTGGGCAATGTTTTCCAGTTGCTTTTCAGTTGCTATTCATCCTTTTCATATCTGCTACAATATCCCGATGTATTATGTTCTTTGGCCTTCCACTTTTTCGCTTCCCTTCAGGGTTCTAAGTTAGAGCTTCCCTCGTCAGAGTTACCGCCGGTTCATTGCCCGGGTAAAGGAGGAGGGTTCAGCTTGGGGTCGGCAGCCCCATCCCGTGGAAAATAATCTTGCTGAAAACACGCCAACCAGACTACATATATATGATATATATGATTGTAGGGATTGGTTGGTATCTGTTAACAATTACTGTCTAAATAGTTTTATGGTTATGTCTCCAACTATGATACTGAATAATTGAAGTTTGATTTACATCGAAAGTATTATTTCTGTCAAAAATTGAGATAAATCTTATTGAAAACTACTAACTAGCATGAAAAGAATATTCACAGATTTCCACAGCTTTTCATTATCCACATAACGTCTAATTACTATGTATATGCAGGCTAAGTTGTCTCTATAACTAAAAATAGGACGGTTATATTCTTGTTTACATACCTATTACGTATTCCATATGGTCAGCAACCGCCTACATCCATGCATAATAATCAGTGGTGCTCTGAAAGAAAGCTGGGAGCTGCCTAACTAAAACCTGACATTAGTTTATGAAGTAACTGACGGCTGAGCTAAACTGTGTTTGTAGGTGAAAACCATCTGGTTATCATTAGTGCGATTGTCATAACCATCGGTTGTACATATTTGGTAGTATAATTAAGAATCGGATGCAGTATTTTACATAAATTCACCATTAATTTTTTCTCAAGTCCTGATTGTAAAAACTATTTTAAACTTTATAATCCTTCCTTTCTTCTTGGGTCATATTCTATATATCTCACCATTTCCACAGTCTCTGACACTTACTAGTACATCTCGTCATTTTGAAATGGTCTGCTTATTAGAACCATTGTATACATGTGACAGATTTCATGCCATTTATGATTGACTGACTGACTTACCAATATATAGCACTTCACCCCATTCTGACTCAGATGCAATTTATCCCAATTGTCTAGTATAAAATATTATCGGAATATAAGTTAACAAGAAATACAAATAATATATTTCGATTAATATTAAAACATCTTCTTGATGAACATCTTGATTACTTACTTACTTACTTAAGCCTGTTACTCCCAATAGAGCATAGACCACCGACCAACATTCTCCAACACACTGTGTCATGGGTTTTCCTTTCTAGTTCCATCCAACTTTTGTTCATTGCTCTCATATCTGTTTTCATTTCTCGGCGGAATGTGTTTTTTGGTATCACTCTTCTTCTCTAGCCTTCAGGATTCCAAGTGAGGGATTGCATTGTGACGCAGTTGGGTCCTTTCCACATTGTGTTTCCTATACACTTCCAACTCTCCTTCCTGATTTATTCCTCCACTAAAATCTCACTTGTTCTCTCCCACAGTACGTTATTCTTCATAGTGCCTGGCCAACGGGTCCGAAGTATTTTGCGTAGACGATTGCTAATAAACACCTGTATCTTCTGCATGATGATGGCTTTCGTAGTTCTGCAAGTTTCTGTCCCATACATTAGAACTGTCTTGACATTTGTATTGAAAATTCTGATTTTAGTGTTGGTTGACGGTTGTTTTGAGTTCCAGATGTTCTTCAATTGTAAATATTCTACTCTTGCTTTGCCGATCCGCGTCTTCCCATCTGTATCAGATGATGAAACATCTTAATCTGAATTATATAATGTCTATGTCATTTCACAGACGTACGTCTAATAGAGAATAAAGCCAAACAAGCAAACAAACAAACAAACAATATTTACAAATCATATTATCTTTAATGAATGATAATTTTCCCTCCTTTCCAATTTCAAAGAAAATAGAATTTACTACGAACCAAAAAATTACAGAATTTGATCTCATTATTATTCTCTAATCAATCTATCTATCAGTTCATTAGTATTTCCCCCCCCCATTTTTCTAAAGTTTCCTTATATTCTCATACATTGTCTCTAAGGGAAACTATCACACATTAGTTGATGTTTTCAAGTGTAATCACTTTATTTGTTTTTTTTAAAGTGATTAATGTAAATCTATGTATGATTTAATCAAAAAAGGAAACAAAGATTCTCTTTTCATTTGTCTCAAATAATTCAATATAACATCCGTTTTTTTCTTGTTCTTAGATAAATTGCCATGTCAACTATAATCTTATATGAAATAGTTACTAACTAATTATGTTCCGTCTGTTTTTCTTTAAAAGCATATGACTTGTTAAGCACATATTTGTATTTCAATAGTATTTTATAGTCAGTGTAGACAATTAAGTAGTTTGATGTAGATCTATCATTGAAACTTATTGAAAAGCCTATTTAAAAAGAGAATTACAACAGTTTATTTATTAGATCCGTTTTTGTAATAATAACTACACATGAAATAACTACGAGTAGGGTGATTGACAGTAGATGGATAACCATAGCAAAGTGATGAAGCAGTGAAAGATTACCTCGTTGAAGCATAGAAATCAAGGATTTCTACTCATGATACTGTCAGAGGTTAATCCTTGAACCTTCAAACCAGTTTTCGATCAATTAAACTTAAAGACCCTGAATGTTTCACATTTCTAACTTCAATCAGTTCACTATATTCCACAATAATTATTCATTTTCATAGTTGAAATCATGAGTCAACTGAAGATAGACCACCATGGAAAACCTGGAACCACTGGATGACTGTTTCGTCCTAGTGTTGGGCTCCTAAGCAGCGCGCATCTACGATCCCGCACTAGCGAGATTCCAACCCAGGACCTACCAGTTTCGCACCAGAGCACTTAACCGATAGACCACCGAGCCGGCATCCAACAATGTCAATGTCTAACTTCAACCAATCCACGATGTTTGAGCAACCATTCACCAATGTTTTCAGTGAGTTGATATCTCTACAACAGACATGGTAGAACTCCACTGGTCACTGCTTCCCACTAGAACTCAAGGAAACATTCCTTGAAGTCAGTCACTAGTGAGCATATGATTATAGATCAGAGGGGTTTTGTGGAAATTTCAGTATTTTCATAGTTGAAATCATGAGGTATTATTCATTTCCTCAAACTTTCTATACCATTAATAATCATGGGAGCAACAGTGTCTTAATTTAAACTAGATTTGTTAATCCGTTTTAGGCTACAAATCATGTTATTCTTACTTTGTTCTTCAAGATGTGTCTGAACAGAAAAATGATATTCAATCACAGTTATGTAAATATATTCATACTGTTTACCTGGATAGGTTTTCTTCTGAAACTATCAGTTAATCTCTCGCATCTCCTAAAATGTCGGTTGACTATGTATCGACAGTTTTCTAATTGTGATTTGTTTGTATTCCTGATGGAACTTCTCTAAACGTCAAGAACAAGTTTAAAGATTTCACAAAAAAATAGGTCATGACCTAACTAATATTGTATTATCCAATCTGAGTATGTGATACGAAGCTGGAAAATAGAAAAGTTGTATACTCTTTGGAGTTAAGGATATTTTAAATGGTCAGTCGTCAATGAATTCAATGTGGTATCATTTTATACTATATTTAGCAGCTCGTTTAATAGTTAGAAATGATTTCTATACGAACCACATTATGAAAGGTTTGAATATAACTCCGAAAGTATGGTGACTATACTTTTCTTCAACAGAAGTACTTAATTATTTGATATGTACGAGATTGTTAATAGAATGATGGATGTGCACTGCTGAGGAGTCCCATAATAGGACGAAACAGCCGTCCAGTGCTTCCATGTTTTCCATGGTCGTCTAGCTTCAATTGACTCATGGTTTCAACTTTGAAAATACTGAAATCTCCACATAATCCTCTTCAGAATGATAGAATTATTACTGAATATTGATAATAGTTGGCAGCTTTAGAATTTATTACCCATAAAATGCCGAGAAATAGAGACAGACATGAGAAGAATGAACAAAAAATGGATAGGACTAGAAAGAAAGGCCCAAGACAGAGTGGGTTGGAGAATGCTGGACGGCGGCCTATGCTCCATTGGGAGTAACAGGCGTAAGTAAGTAAGTAAGTAAGTAAGTAAGTATAATCAAAAAGAAGACTCCCAGCAAGGCATTGATCCTTTCGACATCAATTGTCAAGACTTTCATTCCTTTCAATTACATGATAGATGATCTATACTACTTATATATTGATTTCAGTAACTTTTGTAATGTTTTTTATTATTTCAGAAATAAATTTCCAAATGGCTTATTTTCACTTACAAAAGTTTAAACAAACGGAAGGAATTTGTCCGAATTTCTTACAGTTGTTTATTTACTTAACTATATTTTGTTTATGTCAAACAATTTATCCAGTTCATTCATTAAGTACATTAAGAAGTTATCCAACTGTAGATGATGTTACTAATACAGGTGATATATGGTCATTAAATAGTCAAAATAAAAAGAAAACTATGGATCGACTTCGTGAATTCAATCGATACTTGAATAGTATTTTTCTTCGTCAACAGGTAGGTTACTGGTGAAGTTTACTCTAGCGGTAGTGTATTTCAGTCACGTTGATCAACTGTCCATACCTTTAACTCGAGCTAGTGTCAAGAACAACAGATCTAGAATAGTAGTAATAATAGTTGCTTTATTTATTACTATAGCATCAGCTGTGCAATATCGCAGAAAGATTTCTCTTCACGTTGATTGAAATGGTGTTTAACAAATATTTTTTCAATACTCAGTATCCGCTAGTCATTTTCAATAGAGACACCTTGTTATCAATTGTTTTTAATTTTATAACTATTCTTCTCTCTGATCAGCTATTAAACGCTTGGATTCTAATATATTCCTCTCTGGTATATTCAAATTATAGATAAGAAGGAAACTACGCTAGCAAGTGTAATGTTTAAGCTTAAGGTTTTAGTATCAAGAACCGTGACGAGTTATTGTAATGGTATGCGCCGAACCTAGAGATACTTTGGGTCATTCGGGAGACGTGTAGAACAGCATACATAAAAAAACATTTCACAATAAAGCATCCAATGACAACAGGTAATAACATAGACATGAGATTAAGACAATACGATTATCACAAATGGAAGTGCTACCGTCATGTTTTGAATTTGTTACTATTCTATGTCATTCACAAAACTGTCTCAGTACACAAAGATTCACTTCAATGTTATTAAATCTAAACATGCACAAAACAGGAAGATGTATTACAATAATTGATGAACTGGAAAATACGTAGCCCGTAAATTTGAGTAAGATGCCTAAGCTGAAGTTACTTTAAATGAACCAGTACTAGGTAAAACAATTGAAGTAGTGAATTTTGGATACGCTCATGAACTATAAGAATTGTGTAAAAGAAACCGGCTTAATAATGTTGAATTATTCTTAATAGTGAACTTGAAGAAATATCTCCATAAATTTTTGAAGTTGGTCACAGTGTTTTCACATTCGAAAGAAAGAAAGAAAAATGTAATGATTCTGCCTAAACAATGCAAAACCAGCTATTGAACCCTAATAGTTGTGCCGTGCATCGATGTAGCATTCTTCTCCAGAACAGCCTACTAGGCTTCACCATGTTACTATGGCTGGAAAGGGGAGGGAACAGATGGGATTTACTGAGAATCATACACAAAATAATATGGTTTATTGATTAAAATTGGTTATAAATACTTTTGCACGTTTAAATAATTCCAGTTTATAACCTAATCAATCTATCTGAGTCCCAGAGTGAACATCAACTCTCAGATGCAGGTACATCCAGCCGACAAGTCCCAAATAGGACGAAACGCGCGTCCTAGGTTCCACTGCTAGTCACTATCCATCTTTGCTTACAATGCTATCTGACAATGTTTAAACGAACTTTTCTCTTTCCCCGTATTTCTTTTAATAAATGATGCCTTTCTTTTATATCAATGAAGAATATGTATTGTAATAATCATTGTACTTTTGTCTTTCTAGTTTTATCCTGAAGAAAATGAAGAACCATATGAAAGTCGTAAATTCTGTAAGTAATGAAGATATCTATTTTATCATTGAAAGAAAAAAAAGAGAAATGGAGGGTATTTCCTATTTGACCATACTACTTAATGAAGTTATATGATTGTTTTTAATGGCACATTAACAGATATTTCAGTAGTATATTAACTAATTGGATTATAAAATGTTTATAAATTGCTATATGTCACAAGAGAGTTATGTTACTATCGAAACAGTTAATGAAAATATAATTTGATTGTTTAGTGAGTGATATAATGGAAAAAGAAAGTTTTCCCTGTTGTATTATTTGTACATGTTGTATGCCTACTTACTTGCTTACGCCTGTGACTCCCAATGGAGCATAGGCCGCCATCCAACATTCTTCAACACACTCTGTCCTGGGGTATATGTTTTATGCAGAAAATAATTTGTTTTAAAAAAAGAGTATGAAAGATTATTGTTGATTTGATAAGTTTGAAAATAGTTAGAAAAAAACTGAACCATTTGAAGTTGATAACAACAAATTAGTTAAAAGTATTTTAAAAAATTTAAAAAGTGTTATCAAATGATTGTTGAGTACAAAGGCTCAGAGGTGTTAAGGATACAAGAGAGGTAGAGATTTGATGTTCAGATCTCAGGATAAGAAAACTAGGCTACAAAAACCTCAGTAACACACAATGGTTTTTTATTTGTGCAAATGTCTTTTTGAATGAAGCTGTTAAGGTTTCGTACACATAATGGACATAAATATTGAGGAATATACGTTCATTGATTGTAATGAGCGTGTATATCAGGAGACCCTCATAATAGTTGTGAAGGTTTTCATTTCTCTGTTACTGATTGTTATAACTGATATATAAATGTGCTAACATTCAAGGGTACCTGTCCTTAAGAAAAAGTAAAAACTGTAAACACTTCTTCAAATGTCAGATGGTTATGTAATAAGGGGCAGTTGTAATATCCGCTATCTTTTTAACAGACAAACTACTTATTATTGTTGCGTATTTGTCAGTGTCTTATTGTTGATAGTGATGATCAACTCCTAGGAGTAAAATTAAAAACAAATTTAAACACAAATATTGGTACAAGGAGGCACCAGATACATATGCGCCACACAAATCTCATTCGATTTGTGTGAGGGTTGTGATACTGCCCAGGTGCCCAAACTGAAACAGGTGGTTTTCTTGGAGGGCCCCACCCGAAGCCTTTGACCTAAAGGTCTAATCCACAAGGCAGTGGAGCAACGTCAGGAGATGCAGTCCCATGGTAGCCGGTGACCAACAATTGGTTCATACGCCGTTCGTTCCTTCAGGATATTGGAGCCCATGTGCACCATTGGTTTGGAATCAGGGTTCTCCAACTCTCTAGGTGAACTTCCAATGTCCACCAACTCGGTTAAAGCGCCGGACATTCGTTTTTTGTCCTCTCAATTTCGTAAACAACAGTAATGCCACGAGAAGGCAGTGAGTAGGACTTCCCTTTCAGGGGCTATATACGCGTGGCCATGTGAGAGCATTTCAAGAGGGAGAGCGGACTTTCCCCACTCTCGTCCGTACCAGGGCATTTGGGGGCTAGGAGTAAAATAAATGAAAATCGATATTTAAGATTCATTTATATAAAACTCATAACATTTGATTGAAAATTGAGCTTTCTAGTTCCTCAGCTGTCCATAAGTGTGTTAAATTTTTTAAAAAAAATTTCTCAACGGGTCAAGTGACTTGAACTGAATCAGTTGTCTATGATACTAGCTACATATACTCATTATTCTATATACTCAGTTAATTAAAAAAGCATAAACGAGCTCATTTGATGAACTAAGAATATGATACTTATTTAAACGATTAATAATAAAACTGTCAATTACAGGTATAATTTTAAATCATATCTTAATCATTTTAGAATATTTGAAATAACAATATCTAACTATAATCTTAAATTGAGATATTTACTTAACTACTAATATCGTATCATAAGTAGTATATTGCATGTAATGTCTTTTTTTTTCTTCTTCTTCTTTCTTAATACAGCTGTTCTGTCCAATCAAAATAAACGAGATTATTTATTTTTACGTGGCTAATTCATTTGAACAACTATGGATATAAATGATAAAGCTAATAAGAATAAAAAACGATTACAATCATCATGACTTGTTTGAATGAATTTCATATCGTTTAAATGTATTTTACTTGTTATTAGTTTATTGAGTACAATATAAATTTCTCCATGATGAGTTTCTTTTCTTATCTTCTGATTATATCACATAATACTGTGGTATGTGCTACTGATATCGACAGATATAAGTAGTATTTACCATCAAACGAAAGTGAAATAGTTGAAAGCGTGAGTCGATTGAAGCTAGTCCGCAATGGAAAACCCGGAAGCACTGGATGGCCGTTTCGTCCTATTGTGGCACTCCTCAGCAGTGCGCATCCATGACCTCGTCTCGCGAGATTCAAACTCAGGACCTACCAGTCTCGCGCCAGAGCACTTAACCGATAGATCACTGAGCTTGCCGGCATCCCATGGTGTTAATGTCTAACTTCAACCAATCCACGAAGTTGAGCAACTGTTTACCAATTGTCTTCAGTGAGTTGTTATCTCAAAACAGACGTGGTTGAACTCCAGTAGTCACTGCTTCTCACTAGAACTCCTAGATTTACCTCTCGAAGTCAGTCACTAGTGAGCATATTATTATTATTATTATTATTATTATTATCAGAAATGGTTTTTGTGGAGAAAGTGAAATCCCTTTAGGTAGAAGGTTAAGAAACTCCGCCTGTAGCTCATCCGGAGGCTACTGGCTGTCCCAAGCCTGGATAATAGAGAAGGGTTGAGCATGGGGTTAACGACCCTATCCCGTAGAAAACTAACTTGTTAAAAAAACGCTAAGCTGGAAAGTAAGAAGGTTAAGAAGATCTAAGAAAAAAGAACGAGAACAAAGAATGGTTGGTGTAAAAATGAAGGAACAGTAAAGTTTAAGACATTGATTGACATTTTGAAAATGAAGTATTTACGGTATGGTTCTCAAATTTTACTAAGATGTTCTGTAATCATGTATTCAAATACATTTGATTGTTTCCACTTATGTTCTCGTTCACCATAACACAGGTCATCTTAAGTATTAATTAGATATTTAAGAATCAACTGTTTGAGAATCGAATGTTTGTTCAGCAACTTAAAATGTTTGACAGTAGTTATGTCTTTAAAGTAACGTCAAACGAAGAACTGTGAAATAAATAAGCATTACTGGATAATCATTTGGTTCTATTTTGAAACTGAATGGCTATTTACGCCATCGGTTTGACGTAAGAATAGACATAGAAACATCACATCCGACGTCGACCACTAAATTATTCAGGTTTTGATACCAAATGAGAGATCTGAAAGCTAACGGTATCATGCAGGACCTAAAGGTCTAGGGTTTGATTACTTTTAGACTTAAAAATACACACCGTTGTAAAGTCGTATAGTAAAACAAAACAGCTCTTCATTCTTTCCTGGTATTTTGCCCTGTCGCCTTCTTTTTGGGTTCCATAGTTGAGGATAACTGTTGAAGGGTTGGATCTGTCAGTTGCCGCCGTATGAAGTTATCAAGTGATTCCATTAATACTAAAACAATTTGAGTAGTTCGTGACTGGTTAGAGTTAGACATTAACGCCGTAGGATGCTGGCTCAGTGGTCTATCAGTTAAGTGCTCTGGCGCGAGACTGGTAGGTCCCGAGTTCGAATCTCACGAGGCTAGATCGTGGATGCGCACTACTGAGGGGTCGTACGATAGGACGAAACAGCCGTCCAGTGCATCCAGATTTTCCTTGATGATCTAGCTTCAATTGACTCATGATTTCAAATTTATAAATTCAAAAAAATGTTCACTAAATTATAAATGTTTATTTAAACAAATCACATGAACAATATAAACTCTTCAAGTCAGAACTTAATAAACTGAGTTCATAATTAAAGGGTACTTAAAAGTGAAACATTGAGGAAACATAGAATGATAGTTACTAAGTTTAAATTTCAAATAAAATGATTGTTTAAATAAGATACGTATGATTTTCTCATTTAAACTTACAAGTAGTATCAATATTGTTTCAATATATAAAATCAAAAATTTTCATTTAAGTAGTATAAATCATTTCAATGAAATTATTTCTTGTCAATCATTTTCTTTTTTAATGGATAACGTAAACTTTTCTTATGACGATCCTTTCTTCGACGATTTTTATTATGTTTATCCTTATCATTTCGTCTAGATCTTCTAAAAAGACCCGATCTTACTGGACTGATCATTAATGTCTCTGGTTCAGTTTCATTGAATACTTTATTCTTCGGATCTTCAATTTCTTCAACTTTTGAAAAAATCTGATTGATTGATGGATAGTGAATGGTAGAAGTCGTTGAAGGTTGTATGAAATCATAAAAATATAATGCGAAACTTATGTAACACATAGAGGATAATAATCCTGGAGAGAATGTCATGTTGTAATATTCAATATTCAATTCATTAAAAGGCCAAGTTCTTAGTGACTATTTATATTAGTCGATTTATTATGATCACCAAGGTTGTTGTTTTTTTCTCATCTATTCAATCCATCTATCCATCCATATTTAGAGAATGGTCAAGTTACATTCAAAGTACATATAAGTGGTAAACTAATTAATGATGAAAATAGTTTTAATATTGAAGTCAATTTGTTTGTTTATATTTAAATAATGTTGATATCTAATTTGAAAATTTTAAACAACCCAGTTAATTATATTGAAAATTGACAATATATATGGTGATATATTTAAAACTAGATAATAGACATTTATTGAATTCCATAAAGTTGAGATCATGAGTCAATTGAAGCTAGACCACCATGGAAAACCTGGAATCATTGGACGGCCAATTCGTTTTGTTATGGGACTCCTCATCAGTGCACATCCACGATCCCGCTTCGCGAGCGAGATTCGGACCCAGGACCTACCAGCTTCGCGCCGGAGCACTTAACCGACAGACCACTGAGCCAGCATCCTACGGCGTTAATGTCTAACTGTAACCAATCCACCAAGTTGAGCAACCATTCACCAATTTTCTTCAGTGAGTCCCTATCTCACAACAGACGTGGTTTGAACTACACCGGTCACTGCTTCTCACTAGAACTCAAGGAAACAATCCTTACAGTCAGTCACTAGTGAGCATATGATTATATGTCAGAAGGGGTTTTTTGTGGAGATTTCAGTAATTTCATAATTGAAATCATGAGTCAATTGAAGCTAGACCACCATGGAAAACCTGGAAGCATTGGACGGCCGTTTCGTCCTATTGTAGGACTCCCCAGCAGTGCACATCCACGATTCTTTTAATTTAAATTTTAAAGAATCATCCAAAATAATAATAATAGTATCGAAGAAGCCTTTATTGTATTGTCCTGTTGTGATGAGTTGAAGTTTTTGAAGTATAGTATGAACTAGTAATTTCAGCAATAATGCAATGTAATCAAGAAGTATTAGATAAGCATGAACGAATGTAATGTATTTGGAAATCAAAATCAAAACAGTTATCAATACGAATAAATCATTGGTTCATTCAAACACCACACCTGTTCACACTATCAAATGCTTTCTAATAGTCAATGAAGTTGATGTAGAGTGATGAATTCCATTCAATTGATTGTTCCAAAATGATCCGTAGAGTTGTGATTCTGTCTGTACACGATCGATCCTTACGGAATCCAGGCTGTTGATCTCAAAGTTGGATGTCGACAGAGTCCTTCACTCTGTTTAACAATACTCTGTTAAAGACTTTTCCTGGTATTGAAAAAAGAGTGATGCCCCTGTAGTTATCACACTTCTTAAGATCGCCTTTCTTTAGTACATTGAAAACTAGATCATAGACAGTTATTCTATTCTCTTAATATGGTAACTTTGAGGACTATTTATGGACCAATATGATATATATACTCCCTATTGTATAATTAAGTGAAAATTCCCATTTTGACATTTGTTAATTAAAAAAGGAACGAATCGAGCGAAGAAATTTCTTTTCAATTAGTTTTTCATCATGGCTCTACACTAATATATATATGATTTACAATAATTAAATAACACTCATGGAGTAGATACGTTACGTAATGATTATATAATGACATCGATTATAAACTAACATTAATTGGAAGAGAAGGATTAATACTAATCAAAGTTATTATTCGAAAATCAAGCGTTTGCTACGTTGCATAATATATAAAAATGAGAAGTAAGAACTAAAAAATTTTGATGAATGGTCAGTAATATAGTAATTATGTAAGAATCAAGAGACGAATGAAGAGAATAAGTAAAATACAAAATACAAAAAATGGAAGGAATAAGATAATTGTTTACCGAAATTATGCTACAAACTCCGCTATACCGATGGCCAAGGTAGCGAGAGTGGTTGTACAAACTTCTTTTGGATACATAGGTTCGGTTTGTAGATATGAATTGCGATGGCTTCAGCTATGTGCAATAGACGAGCTCGTAAACCATGTGGTAAATTTGATGGAATATGGTAGATAACCTTAAAAGCTTTATTCAGTTCAACATGATGACCTGTGTCCACCAAGTGAGCGAGAATAGAACTCTTAATCCCCTTTATCTGTCCTTTAGTCAACCATGACGGATGGTGTTCTGTTATTCGTTGACGAACTTGCCGAATTGTACGCCCTATATAACTGGCTCCACAGGAGCAGTTGAATTGGTAAATACACATAGATGTGGCGAATTCAGGCAATCTGTCTTTATTAACAGTTCTTATTGTGGGGCGGTTGTAGAAGACGGTACTAAGTCGGGCTGCATTAAATGTTTTCTGTACTGCCCTTCTTAACCTCTGTGTCAAGATTTCTTCAGTAGCATCATTTAAGAATTGTAACTTTAGGAACAGTACCTTCTTCGGAACAGTAGGTAACTTTGTCCTTCTTTTCGTCTCCGTCATGTGTTTGTCGATGAATTTCATTGGATACCCATTCTTGCTAAGCAAGTTTCGAATATTAGCCAATTCATCTAAAATAATGTCGTCAGAGCAAATCCTTCTAGCACGATGAGTAAGGATCTTTATTAGGTTTCTTTTGTATTTCATTGGTACTGCGCTATAGAAATGAGTGTACTGTCCAACTGTAGATTTTCTATGTAATCCTCTTTTTAATGTTCCGTCTATTCTTCTGGTTAGTTGGACATCTAAAAACGATATACTACCATTCTGTTCTTCTTCTAGTGTAAACGTAATTGATGGGTGGATATTATTAAATATATTAAGGATGTTCTCCTTTTCATGTTCTTTCTCTAATACTATGAAAGTATCATCTATATAGCGACAATATGATGTTAGATGGCTAATTGTGTCTTTGAGTGGACCATTTTCTAGTTTTGCCAGAAAAATGTCTGCCAGTATAGGGCCCAATGGTGACCCCATGGCTACCCCATCTAATTGTCTATAATACTCATTGTCGAATCGGAATTGAACATTCATTGTGCATCTAAGAATTAGCTGTTTTATTGCGGATACGGGAATTACCGTTTCTAAGTTCCTCTCTATTAATTCATTGCAAATAAAATCTACCGTTTCAAGTAGAGGAATGTTGGTGAATAGGGACGTTACATCTAATGATATCATAAATTTATTCTTGAGCGATAGATTTTTTACATTATTGACAAATTCAAAGGAATCCTTGACACTATGTTTAACAATTTCTTTGTGGAGCGGTTTGAGAATTTGCACAATTTGTATAATTGTTAAGTAACTAAACTATTCATATTCATGTTCCCCTCATTATCATATTTATTTTTACCTACAGACTATTATTATACGATTTACCATTTTTGAGCTATCTCTAGTCCATTAATTACTGTTCCCCCTATTCACAGCCACATTTGACTAAATCTTGTACAAATGTTATTCTCTATTTTATTGGTACGATGTGGTCTGTTTGTTTGGTATATAAACCCAGTATGTTTGAAAGTAATGATTTATATTGCGAAGGTTGTTATTGGTGTTCTGGACTTAACTGGGTGGGCTAGGCAGAAAGCAGGATCGACAAGTGCTCTAGACCGCTCGTACGGGTTCCACGTATCTTTGGTCCGATCGCCTCAATAGTGTGAAGTAATACAGAAAATAGTTAAGTAGTGGAATTTATTGCATACATCGCTAAATTGTTTGAAGATCACCCTCATCTTAATATTTGATAATACTCTATCTCATGTTATGTGCAGACTTATACGGAGTTCTCTGTGGGGAAGAAGGATCTGAACAGTTCTATAGGAGATATCAGTTTGTGACAAATAATATATCAACTAAATAATAGGTAGTTTAGTTTCATAAAAAGGTATATGAAGAGAAGAACACCAATCACAAATAGAACGAAATGAGTATGTTGTACTTTTATGTTAAATGATATCTAAACTAGAATTTAGACGAAATGAATAATCATCAGGATTGTCAAATGATGATAAATAACATTTTAAGCGGAATTTGTGTAATATCTTCTGAGCAATCACAAAATGAAAATAGTTTCCAAGGTAGCCGGGATTGTAAAGTTTTCTTCACTGATGTTTATCCACAGTTGAGAAACTTGAACTGAATAAATATTTTCAATTGATTTTGTGGTTAAGTGGTTTCGCTTCGTTAACTCAACGCCGTTTGAAATCAAAAGGCAAAAGGAGACATGGTAACTACAGCTTATTAGCTGATAGAGCAGATCACAAAGCTATAAGCACATCGAGCGAATTCGAAGCACAGAGGCGAGTATGTATGTGTGAGCAAATATAATATAAGCGAATTCACAGTCAAATAGCATAAAGACACAGAGAGGCAAAGCAAAGGCTAATAATAGGATTTGAGTACATACATATATAGGGTAGACAATGAACCATCGACTGATATTTAAGCAGTCAACATTTTAGTTCGAGTCTGTCATGTGCTCTAGTGATCATAGGAGTACAAAGAAATATGCGGATTGCTACTGTTTAAATAACATTTCCTGTTAAGTTAATAAAAGGACTTAACCAAAATTAACCATAATCGAAATTGGTTGTAGGATGATTGCTATAATAGCATGCATTCACTGTATTGTTTTATAACTGATGATAATTTGTAAAACATTACAAGTCTCTGGAATTATATTTTACTGTTATATACGGTATCACTCACAATGTTAACGTAAGATTTAACAGTAACTGTTGTCGCATCACTGTAGGGTATGGTGGAGATCATAGTTTTCAAACACTTTTTATCATTAGCTGATCTCAATTAGACTACCATTAAAAACATGTTTCCGAATCCCCCGAATGATATGTCTTGGATTACCAATACTGAGTCATATACTAGAACGAAACGGCCGCCCAGTGTTTATGGATATTTTATGGCGGTCTGATGAAGATCTACTTGCTATAAAGTGTCTTTGAACGCCTTATAATTTCCATGAAATTCTTCATTATAAAAATCATTGGCTCACTAGTGATTGACTTCTAGATTCAATTCCTTGAGCTTTAATGCTAAATCGTGACCAGGGGATTTAAACCATGTGGAATTTTAGACAGTTATACACCGTAGGCAATGAAGTATTGTCTTACAATACTCCAAACTGTCATTCTAGTTCATAACTGCTTGCAATTATCATGTTTACCCGAACAAATTTCTTTTCTATTGTACAAGAACTTTAAACATCTTTAACTTAGTAGAAGAACTTGTCAAGAGTGTAAAATTTGTATTGTTTTGATTATATGTGTAAACAAAAACCTTGTATAAACTTTAATTAAATCACGAACTAACGAAGATTATTCGATTTTAACAGTTGCAGTCCCAAACATCAATGGGATGATTCAAACAAGTGATACTAAGTGAATTTAAACTTCACCCCATTGCACAAGCATGTGGCTATCAGGACTCAGTAGCTGATTGGATAACTCGATGGCGTTTGAAGCGAACAGTACCGGGTTCGAGTCCCAGAGTGAACATCAACTCTGAGATGTAGGTACGTCAAGCTGACGAGTCCCAAATAGGACGAAACGTGCGTCCTTGTTGTAAAGTCAGCAATATAGGCTGCTTTGGATAGTGTAATTTCAAGTTCTCCGATTTTAATCAAAGCATCTTATATTGTCTCTTACAAATGTTTTACTGAGATAGGCAGTGAACAAACTATATTGTAACAAACAACCAACTGTAAGATTCCCATTCACAAAAAAAACTAATTGTTTCTTACAGCCTAAACATGTCAAAAATAATCTCCAGTCATCTCAAGGATTTGGTCAGTAAACCTCATAGACCATTCTTGAAGGTTTCGTACATTTAACACATCAGTCCCCACAATAAACTTTCTACTTCTCCTATAGACCTTAAAGCCATTCATGTCTGAATAAAACTATATGAATGTTTGGAAGTTTGTTTTGAGAATATATGGTTAGAATGTTATAAGAGGTGTACTTATCTATTGTTTGATCAGACTGCTTTTGTAGATCTTCTTCAGAGTCCTGTTCACCAAAACTTTATCTGTTTCGTTAAAAAATACTTTCATGATGCTCTTGGTAGTTTCACAGAACTTATTTAATATCAGAAAGTGAAAATTATAATCCTTCAGTTTTACAGGTAAGAGTTTAACAAACTCTGAATGGTTACCTACATGTACCTACATTTTACCTACATGAACTCCATCTGTAGCTCTTCTAGAGTTACTGCCGGTCCCAAGCCCGGGTAAAGGAGGAGGGTTGGGCATAGGGTTAGCGACCCCATCCCGTAGAAAAACTAACTCGCTAAAAAACGCTAATCAGAAAAAGTAATTCAAACCATTTAAACTCTGCCTTGGAAGTTGAAGGAATAAGCAGATATGAAACGGATGAATAACAACTGGAAAGAACTGGAAAGGATTGCCCAGGACAGAGTTGGATGGAGAATGCTGGTGGGCGACCTATGCTCCTCCACGAAGGGTAACAGGCACAAGTAAGTAAGTAAGTTTGAATTCACTTATTCACAAAAAAACAAGCGATAAATTTCAATGTAATCTTCAAGGTGAGAATGATATCGTATCCCTCACTATGATAAATTACTATCAGAATGGAGGTTTTGTGCAGATCGTATTAATTTAATAGTTGAATTCATGAGTTCACATAAGCTCTAATCTCATAATAACCATCATATGCTCACTAGTGACTGACTTCAAGAGATATTTCCTGAACTTCTAGAGCAAAGCCGTGACCAGTGGAGTTCAACCGTATCTGTTGTGATATTGGTTTATAGTGGCACAATATCGTGGATTGATTGAAGTTAGACATTGACACCGTCGGATGCCGGCTTAATGGTCTAGATGTTAAGCGTTCGCGCGTGAGACCGAAAGTCCTGGGTTCGATTCCCACGTGCAAGATGATAGATGAGCACTACTGAGGAGTCCCATATTAGGACGATACGGCCGTCTAGTGTTTTCAGATTTTCCATGATGGTCTAGCTGTAGTCGACTCATCAATTCAACAATTAATTTAATAAATTATTTAAAATTGCATAATTAGTCGTTTCAAAATGAACTTAATCATTTACTCAGTTGAAAAATATTTCAAAAACTTTATAAGTTATTTGTAAAGATTATTTACCTAGTCTATTAGAAGAGTTTCTATGGTGAATTCGCTTAGTATTGTTTTGTTTGAATCTTCCCATTGATGTTTTCAGGATTGCAACTGGTCGGTCTCTAATTGACATATGTGCATACTATGCGAATTTCCTCTATATAGCCTTAATTTCACAAGCATTATAAACAAAGATGGATAGTGACTAGCAGTGGAATCCAGTTTGACGCGCGTTTCGTCCTGACGAGTCCCAAATAGAACGAAACGCGAATCCTGGATTCCACTGCTAGCCACTATCCATCTTTGCTTATAAAGTTTCTAAGGTGATGAAAATCTATTAAAATAAAACACTAACAGCTCATCAAGATTTATTCAAGTAAATTATGTTAGGAAATTCATCAATACACAGTAAAATGAAACAGAGTTAATTAGAAAGTAGATGTCAGGTTTCCTTTCGCGGCTTTTATGCGAGGAATAAATTTGAAAATAGAATTAGTTCATCAATAGAACTCACCATCTTAACTGATAAACAATCAGAAAGTTCACCGTTACAATCAATAAAAAGTAATAATGTAAAATGAGTGTTTAAGTGATTCAAGATAATCATTATGGAAAGTAACCATATCCAAATGGACGACGATAATGTCGACGGTATAATCTTCTTTGTAATCTCATCATTCTATATTGTGCTCTCATCATACGTTTTTGATGTCTAAAATAACGTCGTAAACGACTAAATCGTACTGGGGCTATAATTAATTCATCAGGTTCTGTTTCAATCCTCGAATCATTCAATGCGTCAATTTGTTCAGCTTCTTTAACTTTGGAGAGTATTTGTTTCATTGATGGATAACCAGTAATTTGTTCATCTGACACATTCATTTCATTTAGGGATACCAATGAAGGAATATAAGTAAAGAAACTTAGCATCAGGATGAAATATCCCTTGGTATAGAATACAGATAACCATGTTATTTGATTCATAATGTGTCCGGCAAATCAAGTAAAAAATTATTTAGATCTATTCAATAGTTTAGTGTTTATATTATAACACATGTACGAGTTATATGAACAATAGTTCAATAGTAATCGTTTATATGAATGTATTTACAATGTTTTATTTATCATTGTCATTTATTGTACATTGAACAAATTCATATAAATAGAGATATACACACTGTAGTATCGGTTACTATGTTAAGCCTACATAACTTATACTGGCTTCCGGACAAGCTAGTTTATCCATCCATCTCGAATCCCATTATGACCATGTTAATTACTCGCTTATTAACCTGGAATTGTTAATATGAGTGTATGTGTATGCACTTCTTATCCTATTCATCACATGTCTGTAGATTATTTTTTGTTCGGCTATAATGTCGATTAATGCTTGATTAAATTGTGTCAGCTCACACGTATTCTCCATTGTGCGTCATTTCGTTTCATTCCTCTGATAGTCTGTCCAGATTAATGAGCGTACAGAATATATGTATGCAAAAATCCATTCTCATATTTGACTTATTTTTATTCCGTTATTCATGAACGTGATTCGAGTCGATAATACTATACGAGAATAGTCAGGATGTATATTTTGACAACAATCATTTATCTGATCTAACTGGAGTCAGATCCCAGGCCACTAAAGTGGTGCGCCCGTCGATAACATTGTCTGATCTAATTGATCTCAAAATGAAGGGCTTCACAACACAAAAGTAACCTAAAATACTAGTATATTAAAATTTCACTTCATTATCATGTGATATTTAATATGAATTATCAACTTAATAATAAAATACCATTTGATGAAGTTTTGTTCTCTGATCTGGATAGTTTGGTACCTAAAGTTTGTGCTGATAATGTCTTTCAGAACGGCGATGAAAGCTCCATAATCAAACCACCCGGTTGAGATAACAAAACTCTACCAAAATCATGATCGTCCTATGTTTATGTTATGTCGCGATGAGAATAGTGAATGGTAACTTTGGGATCCAATTATGAACCAATACTATGCATATATTTTTTATCGTATATTTGTCAAATAACTAAACTATTCATATTCATGTCCCCCTTATTATGAGCTTTATTTTGACCTATGAACTATTATTGTATGATTTACCATTCTTGAGTTATACCCAGTCTATTGATTACTGTTCCCCACATTCACAGCCACATTTGACTAAATCTTGTACAAATGTTATTTTCTATTGTATAGTTCGATGTGACTTGTCTGATGGGTATATAAACCCAGTATGTTTGAGAATAATGATTCATACCGCAGAGGCTGAGATTGGTGTTCTGAACTGAACTGGTTGGGCTAGGTAGAAAAGCAGGACCGATAAGTACTCTAGACTGCTCGTACGGGTTTCGTGTGTCACTGGTCCGATCGATATTAAATATTAAATAATTTGAGCCAAATCACAACAGATGTAACTATTCAACTGATATCTGGGAATATTCTATTTTATATTCAGCACTTTAAAATAAAATTCTACTCAGAAATGTGATACATTTATGAAGTAATGAGAATGAAAGTGATCTAATCTCTCCCTATCATGGTCGTTTCTTTTCATCTAACTCTGTATATTTTATTTTTTCTATGTGCATATCGTTTTTTCGCTTACAGTATGCATAATAGTTCGGAAAAGGACCTGACCATCCTGGTGAAAGACTTGAACTCCAAAGTTGGAATGGACAGCATTGAGTATGAAGGTATCATGGGACGACATGGACTGACTGGGAGAAAGGAACGAAAATGATGACAGATTTTCAAATTTATGAGCATTCAAAAAATGGTTATATGAGGCACAATATTCTCACACAGACGCATACACAAAGCTACATGGGTCTCATTGAACCACACAACAGAGAATCAGATCATTCATATTTGTATCACGAAAAAATGCAGAAGGTCAATGGAAGACATGAGAACCAAAACAGTAGTTGACATAGTTTAGATCACCACCTGATAATTGCCATGATAGAACTATAGCTAGAGAAGCACTGAAAAACTGGAGAAACAGAATTACGAAGGCTCAAAACGGACTTCCTACTACTAACCAACCCAACCAATTCAAGATAACTCAAAAACATGTCCCAAGCCTTGCAAGATTTACTGGAAGAAGAAGTAACCACTATGGAAGACAACTGGAAAGAGATCAAAGAAGTACTAACTTCAACGTGTCAGGAGGTGCTGAGTCTCAACAAGCATCATCATAAGGAATGGATCTCCATCGAAATGCTGAACAAGATTGAAGAAAGGAAGAAGAAGACAGCAATTAACAACAGTCAAAAACGAGCAGAGAAAGCCAAGGCACAAACAGAGTACGAAGAAGCAAACAAGGAAGTGAAGAAAAGTATTAAAGCCGATAAGCAGAAATACATGGGTGAACCAACAACGCCGGAGGAAAAAGCTGCAAGAGAAGGGAATATGAAACAACTATATGATACAATGAAGAAACTGGCAGGGAGATATAACAAACTGGAGAGATCAGTCAAGGACAAAGAACGAAAGACAACCATGGAGACTCAAGAACAGAAGTAAAGATGGGCAGAATACTCCGAGGAATCGCTGAATAGACCGGTCTCATTTAATCCACCGTCCTATATATGCCACTACCCCACCAACGATCAAAGAAATCAAAATGGCCATCAGGCAAATCAAGAGTGGGAAGGCGATAATACCTGACAATATACCAGACAAATCACTGAAGTCAGATATAAAAGTAACTTCAAGATGAATAGCAACTAGAAACAAGTAGAAAGGATTGTACAGGACAGAGTTAGATGGACAATGTTAATGGGCTGCCTATGTTACTCAAGGAGGGGTAACAGGAGTATGTTAGTTAGTCAAATCTAAAGCTTGTATATATTACAATCATTGGTTTAATGAGTGAAAACATATTATCTTCAGTTTATTAGGTAGGCTTCTGGTTAGAATCAAGTTCCTTTCCATCCAATTTACAAACCATTATAGTCATACATTCATTCAAACAAAATCTATCGCTCAATCCTTAGCAGATCATTTTGTACTAGATCACTGAATTATGAAGAATTTAAGATTAAACCATCTCATCTCTTTCTAGCTTTGTGAAAATTAACGATTGATGAACTTTTCCCTTAAAAAATTCTTTCTAGTTAAAGCTATCTCTCTTCTATGGCTTCTTTATTCATATAAAGGTCATAAGAAGAAGAAGTGATTCCCTTCAAATTCTTTATAACACCCTTTGGATAGTTGAACTCAAGATAAAAAAATTATTATTCAAATGTAACCAGATAGTAGATGTGGATAACAATAAGTTCTCATTTATTGGATGAATGAACTATTTGTCGTACATTCTGAAAATGGTAGACATTTATTATTGCTATGGTTACAAGATTTACCTTATCTATATAGAAATTAAAATGAAAAAATTTGACTATTTTTTTTTAATCCATAATTAAAATGGATTTGCTGTTCTTTTTTTCTCTTTTTCAGAAGAAATAATTTAGGGTGGAGCATTTTTTCTTTAGTTAAAAAAGCATGAAATGTCCCGATCCTTAACAGGTTACTTTAACGATAATAATAATAATAATAATAATAATAATAATAATGGTGAACAGTTATTCTTTTCTTTCGATAAATTTGGGATATTTTAACCTAATAAATATCATGGTAAGCAAAGATGGATAGTGGCTAGCAGTGGAATCCAGTTTGACGCGTGTTTTGTCCTATTTGGGACTTGTCAGCTGGATGAATAAATGTGTGAATATATATCTATATATAAGTTGAATTTCAAAGGGAACAAACATGATGTAATCAATCAATATATTCGAAATATTTATTCAGTAGTTTATCAGTAGTTAAAAAAAATTATTTTTGTTTGTTGTAAGATGTAAGATTGTGATTTTGAAATTGACCAATAAAATTTATTCTATAACGTTACTAATACTCTATTGACTGAAATGATTGAGGATATACAAGTAACAATTACATGGTTGTTTGAATCAGTAGTGAACCTTACTCTAAAATTAAATCATCATTTGATGAGGATATCTCTAAAGTAGTGGTGATATCATCGGGTGTTGTTTTCAAATTAATTTCAGCAGTCAACAAATAACTGATTTAAATTCACTTGGTATTGTTTGTTTGAATCTTACCATTGATGTTTTCAGGATTGCAACTGGTCAGTCTCTTATTGGCATATATGCATACTGTGCTTATTACCTCAATATAGCCTTAATTTACAAGCATTGTAAGCAAAGATGGGTAGTGGCTAGCAGTGAAATTCAGGACGCGGGTTTCGTCCTATTCGGGACTCTTCAGCTGGATGTACCTGCATCTCAGAGTTGATGTTCACTCTGGGGCTCGAACCCGGTACCGTTCGCTTCAAACGCCATCGCGTTATCCACTCAGCTGAGTGGACGAAACGCGCGTCCTGGATTCCACTGCTAGCCACTATACATCTTTGTTTATAAATATCTGATTTGTTTTAAATTAAAATATTAAGGTTAATAAAAATTGTTAGCATATTAACCACCCTCAAGTAATACAACTTAAGAACCATGATTTATCAATGACTATAGTAATTTTCGATTAAATTATTGCGTAATAATAAAACTTCTCCAAGCCTACGTTGATACTGTCACTGATATATCTCATTTTATTGTTATAATACCTAGATGCACTTAGTGAACTGAAGGTTAAGTAACTTATTAGAAACGTAGAAGGTTACTGGAAAAGAAAATGAAGTTGATAACTCAAATTGAAACCCTTCATACAAATTGTGTGGATGTAGATAGTGTTGATATTTAACATAACTAAGTAAAGTGCGAATGAATTGTGTAGCAATAAGCAGTTTACTTTATAAAATTAAATGACTGTCCTTACACACTAATTTTTGTGGATAAGCCAAAGAGTTTTATTAATACTAACAAATTATATATAGCAATCCAGAGAGAAATAATTACAAAGAAGCTAGACCACCATGGAAAACCTGGAAGCACTAGATGGCCGTTTCGTCCCATTATGGGACTCCACAGCAGTGCGCATTCACGATCCCGCCTCGCGAGATTCGAACCCAGGATCTACCAGTCTCGCGCCAGAGCACTTAACCGATAGACCACTGAGCCGGCATCCAACGGTGTTAATATCTAACTTCAACCAATCCACAAAGTTGAGCAACCGTTCACCAATTTTCTTCAGTGAGTTGATATCTCACAACAGACGTAGTTTGAACTCCACTGGTCACTGCTTCTCACTAGAACTCCTGGATTTACCTCTCGAAATCAGTCACTAGTGGGCATATGATTATTATTATCAGAAGGGTTTTTCGTGGAGATTTAGTACTTTCATAGTTGATGCCGGCTCAGTGGTCTATCGGTTAAGTGCTCTGGTGCGAGACTGGTAGGTCTTGGGTTCGAATCTCTCGAGGTGATGTCGTGGATGAGCACTGCCGAGGAGTCCCATAATAGGACGAAATGGTCGTCCAGTGTTTCCAGGTTTTCCATGATGGTCTAGCTTCAATTGACTCACGTTTTCAACTACGAAAATACTAAATCTGCACAAAAAACCCTTTCTGATAATTATAAAGAACTCAAGGATGTTTCTGCTCTCAAATAACAAACTACCGCAGAAACATCTTTAGTCATTAAATTATACCACTAAATGTTAAGCCATTAGGTTTAATAAATTACTAGTTAGTCTGTTATTTCGTCAGTGTAGCATAGTTGTTAAATGTCAAAATAAAAAAAATCTTATAGTTACAGTGAATAAGTTTGAATAGGAAACTTGAGTAACAGGTTACTAGACAAGTAATACCACGCACTCTTATTAGTGACATATTTACTTTAATTCATTAGATGAAACTATATGGCGTTAATTCAGAAATAACGGTTTCGAACTCCATACCATCTACAACATTTATTCTTTTGTCAATTTACCTTTACAGAGTGGTAGATCCCATAAAACCATAAGAAACTGTTTGTATTCAAAAACTCATTTATCTCAGTGATGTGAAAAGACGATATCTAATTAAGATTGGTTATAGGTTAGTTCGACAACATTAGGATATATAGGCTTGGATAACATGAAGAACATCTGTCTTTTCAACTTTCCAAATACACATTACTAGATAGTTCGAACCAGCAAGAAACCAAGTCTTCGAGTTTCCTAGGAATTCGAAACTAGATGAATGAATTCGTAAACGTAGGTTTTTGTCATTATACAAGAACTTATCGAGTATGTCAAGTACAGAATCATTAATACATTATTCAGCTTTATTTAAAATATACGTATACCAGAAGATTATAATAAACGTAGGGGTTAGATATAAACAAGTCATTTAAACAATAACATATCAACGATGATGGAAAGTGAACCAAAGAACATTCGTATCTAAGAAACCATCATGAAACACATGACAGAGATCAAAGTAAAAATATGGTAAATTATATATGGAATATGTAACAAATTAGCATTAGAACAAATATAGTAACTTCCACTAAATCCCATATCTATGGAACTCGAATGTTTACGAAATACTTTACGAATACTTTTAGATGGCTTCTTTTTTGTTTTCTTTAATGTTTCGGATGATGATGATAATAATAATAATGATGAGTTGGTACTTGTTTCATTAGAATAAATCTTAGACACATTCAAAGCATTCAAAGATTCATCATCCACATGATGATATTCCGGTAATTCAACAGATTCTTCTTCAATATGTTCTTCTCTAAAGACTTTATTTGAAAAATGACTTCTTGTATAAATATTATTGTTTGTTAACGCTAAAAATGTCTTATATTCACTATGATTTGTATCCACACTACTACTTATACTTCCAATTATGAAATTGAATAATAATATCAAATTCCAAATCATTGATAAAGATCAAATAATGGTTGAATCTCAAAAAAGTTTGAATTCCCGCAAATTTTCAATGTGTTCAATTGTCAATATTCAATGTTCAAATTTATGAGATCTTAATTGTAAATAGAACTTGTTTATTATGTTAATACAAGTAAACATTATTCTACATATTTATATTTCAGTTTATTCATAATAATTATAGTAAGAACTTCTATCACCTACCACTTTTTTAAAATGTTAATCGTTAGATGTATGTAATAAATTTCACCATGTAAGACCTTCAAATTATGAATGTTAATGTAGATTTAATCGTTTAAACAATAATACTACTAATAATACTACTAATAATAGTAATAGTAATAATAGTTATAGTAATGATAATAATAATCATGGTAATAATGATGATGTCTTAGCTGATATTGTACAATGAACACAACAACTTATGTATTAAATCCCTTTGGAATGTTGATAACTGATTATAAATTATGATGGATCAAGATTTTCTTATAAAGCTAACCCTAGTGATGGAGTTTAGTAAAACAATATTGTACAAAATAAAGAGTATTTTGAAATCTACAAACATTTAAATGACGTAATATGTGGATTATAAACTGACATTAAAGTGAAGTTAATTGTTGTTTTCATCAAATGGATTATTATTATTATTATTATTATTATTAGTAGTAGTAGTAGTAATAGTGTAATGTGGTCTACTTATATCCACATAAGTAGTATATGGTGATGGTCAGACATAGGATGTATTTTGGCAGATCAGTAAGGAAAGAAGAGAAATGAAGCTTAATCGGTACAAAAATACATGAACAATGAGATCAGAGAAGATTGATTGATATTTGCAGAAGGAACAGTTAAGATTGAGACAATTGACTGTTATTTTGCAAATTAACTGTTGACTGTATGATTATCAGAATTTAGTGAGATAGTCTGTAACTTCTGCTTGAATACATTCAATTGTCCCCATCCGTGTTTTGTTCACTACAGTAGTATATACATTATACTCGATAAATCAAAACTTTCATTTTATTGTAATGAATGTGGTATTTCAAATATGCATATTCATAAATGAGGTTATAGCTATAGTGATATTGGGAAAAATCTTTATTAGATCATCATTAAATATCTGGTTGTATTATCGTCTCATATACAATGATTATATTCATGTTTACTGCTATTATCGTAGAAGTTCTGAAGGATGTGAAAACCTTTACATATCTGGGCAGCATCACTGATGAACATGGTGGAAATGATGCAGATGTGAAAACGTGGATCGGCAAAGTAAGAGCAGAATTTCTACAATTTAAGAACAACTGGAACTCAAAACAATTGTCAACCAATACCAAGACCGGAATTTTCAATACAAATGTAAAGACAGTTCTACTATATGGGGCGGATACCTGGAAAACTACGAAAGCCATCATCCAGAAGATACAAGTGTTTATTAACAGTTGTCTATGCAAGATACTTAGGATCCGATGGCCAGACACTATCAGCAACAAGCTACTTTGGGATATAACAAACCAGATTCCGGTGTTAAAAGCTAAATGATACCTGATTGAATAATAATACCTGACTATAACTCATACATTCTGATCAATATCAAGAGCCTAAAAAATTGGCTCTAGAAAAATAGAAAAATATTCCTCTAAAAAAATAGCATGAAATTGTTTACTTACTTCATTGATCTTCTTGTAATAAAATCAACCCATAGATTTATATACATATATATATATCCTCCGTATCTGACTCAATTACAGGTCTAGTGTCATAGTAAGAAACGTTATCAAAAAGCCAAATGCGCCACGAACCACATTCTGTGTATTTTAAATACTCTCAAACATTGATTACTGAGTAATAGCCAGTACCATATCTTGTGATCTTTAAAGCTGATAAACTCTTGGATTTTTACTGTCACTCTCAGATGACAGACATGACACTATTTTATGAAGCTCCAGATGATATATATGGTCTTGACTTCATCTCTACATCATCTAACATTGAGTGTTGTTTAGATGTATAAACATTTTATCAGTTATCTTAATTTGTTTATTTTGATTTTTAATGGTTAGATTGGTTGAAAAACGATCCGTAAACGCATCATCATTAGGCCTATCAATGAAAATTAATATTCTAAGTTAAATAAGATAGGTTTTAAAGATAAGACAATCACTAATAATAGGATTTACAAAGTTAGACTGTATTCACGCACTGTTGCATTCCATCGGTAGCAGAATAAGAAGAATGATAAAATCTGTAGGTTCACTGAAATTTCACTTGGTCCTAGCCAAACTACCTGGCAGGTATGTCACTGAATGTCAAACAATTTGCCAATCCTCGGTCAAGGTTAAGGACAACCAAGCCTCACTAACCGATTCTACTCTATCTACGGGTATATGAGGTAGTGGTTGCAGTCTGTTTCTCCTACCACTTTTTGTAATAACATTATCCTCGTTCTATACGGTCATTAAAATAGCTACAGTACCTGGACATGTTAGTTACTAACCATGAGGTGTGAATTTAATGTAGGCTGGGAGACTATATTATCTTCGTATAATTTGAGTAGGCGAGCGATCATTGACAGAGATCACCTGTGTTGGTGATCTACAAATGTTAAAGAAATAAAGCAATAGTTTATTTCCTTACCAATACACCTTGTTCTTTACCAAGGTAAAGCTACACTACTTGGTTTCTAACCTACAGATTGCACGCTTTTCAGCTAGTGCTTCAAATATTATTCTGGTAAATTTACCATCATAATACTCAAATCTATCTATTAGTTCAGATGTAAGTTTTTGAATCATTTTTCTTCTGGTTAACATTTTTTAGCGGGTTAGTTTTCTACGGGATGGAGTCGCAAACCCAATGCCCAAACCTCGTCCTTTATCCGGGCTTGGGATCGGTAGTAGCCCCCGGACTGGCTACAAGAGGAGTTACATGTAAGATTTACCATGTCTTATTGGTAAGATTCCTTTTTTTTAACAATATGAGTAAAAGGGAGTCTTTCATCTGCAAGTCACACTTCGTGTAGTTTTTTGTTCTTGTTCTTTGTAGAACTGATTGGTTTTACTTAGAATCGTTTTTACTAGCTTTACTATTATTACTATTCGTATACTCGTATTTCCGTCCATCACACTGTAATATTTTTCTTTCAACAGATCAAGAACAATAAGGTTTGCAGAATAAAATGCATAAATAGTGAAATGGTGCATTATTTGAGGTATGTTGACGACACTTTCATCATATCTAATAATCAACAATATCCACCAAACCTGCTAAAACTTTCCAACGAAGCCTATAAAAATAATCAGCTCAACATGGAACCTGTAAATAAAAACACGTCCCATTTTCTCGACGTCTCAATGAAGTGGAGAAAGGATGGTACGGTATAAAGTTTAGTTTATGTAAAATAGCATGGAATGGAACTTATCTCAATCTCAATAGCTTTTGTCCATTCAGTTACAAAAGGCATTGGTTAAAACCATATTTCACAGAACAGAAAATGTATGAAAAAGTGTTTAAAGAACAGCGGATACCCACAGAAATTTATTGAGAAATATGGAAACCTGAGGATAAAAAACACAAACAAACTAAAGTAAACAAAAACCCATTTTTATTCAACCTAAATTCAAAGGTGATGATGTAACAGGGTCAATCAACATAAGACTAAAAGCATCACTGACAAGAACTTGTCCTGCAGCTAAAGTGATTGTCTTGTCCAAAACAATATATTTTTTAACATACCTAAAGATCTACAGGTATCCCTCCCATTTTACCATCATCTACGTCAACAAATTCTCATGTGTCTCCCAAAGCAAAAAGGAAGACCTACGTCCTATCCGAAGTTCATATTCCAAAATGTTTAGGATCAAATGGGCTAAAGGCATTCAATAGTGTCATCTCCAGATATGTCCTTGATACAGGACATCAAGTGGATACACTGAAGTCTTTAAAAGCGCGCAATAAACAATCGCGTTCTAATTTTCTGAAATTTTTCGAAGCTATAGAGGCCAAACGTCTAAATCCTGACCTATAAATCCAAAAAGAGGCAGTAATAAATTTTTTTGCCCCGGTAACTTTACACTCCTCTTTATTGCATCATTCACTATTTTAACTTTTTTTCAAGTCTTTATTACATCATTATCATTTTCCTTCAATTCATAATTTTCATTTGGATTGACTGATTTTAACTCATATCTTTCTTCATTACCATTAATCTGTTTTCAGTTACTTCATTACACAATCATCTAATGTTTACTAGCTCTATGATTTTCTTAGGGAGCCACACCCAGAGCCTTCAACCTAGAGGTCTAATCCACAAGTCAGTGGATCAAAGTTAAGAGGTGAAATCACATGATAGCCGGCAATCAACAATAGGTTCATATACCATTTGTTCCTTCAGAATACTGGAACCCATGTGAACCATTGGTTTGGAATCAGAGTTTTTCAATTCTCCTGGACGGATCCTCCGTATCCGCCAACCCGATTAAGGCACTTTTCGTCCTCTCAATTCCGTGAAAAGCACCCCCAACCCCGCGATAGGGTAGTGAGCAGGACTTCCCTGACAGGGGTTGTATACGCTTGTCCATGTGAGATCATTTCGAGAGTGAGAGCTGACTCTCCCAAACCTTAGCCTTACTAGGGCATTTAGATGTGTTAAGCTGTAAATCTTGGACGAATTTTTCGGACTTGATTTGGCAGATAATGTTTAGGTTATCAATTATATAGCTGAATGGGAATATCTCATATTTCATAGATAAAATATACTTTTGGATGTGTCAATATGAGATTTAGTTGTACGAAGAAGATTCTATTTTTAAGGTGGAATTCTAGTTGAGCAAAGTAGCTTGAAGAATTGAAGGGGAAAGTAATTCATCTCTAAACATTTTCCATAAAACTTCACTCTCATGATATTCTGAAATGCAACGCCACAACTTGGTTCATTGACTTGATTGACTTTTCAGTGTGGGTTATGAATTAAACAATGGATCTGGTTGTATGCAATTTTTTGTTGCTACAAAGGACAGACAGATGGAGAATATACTAAGAATTCGTATTAAAGCATACTCCCCGTAATCCAGTTAACTTATACTTAGATTATCAATATTTAAAATAGGATTTTAAGTTATCCAGCAGTTCAACTAATTTTGTCACATTCAAATAATCATGATGTTTTCGCTCCTATAAACCTGACTTTTGCCCATCTGACGTCAGTAACTCTACAGTATTTGAGAACGATTTACGAATTCAATTATTAATAATAAAAAATAGTATTTATGATAATACAAATGATCTAATCAGATAACTTTGCGGAACATAAATTTTAACATTGACGTAGAAAAGACACTACTTTTTTTCATTACAAAACTTTATCTTTGATGTTCAATTTACTCTGTGGTGTTTTTTTTTCTAAAAGTTCTCATCCGTGTGGTTAAATGTGATAAAAATCTTCGTTGAAGCAGTTTATTCATAGTTCCGAGAATAGGGGAGAAAAAAAAGTGTAGTTCGTTAAGATTGTTTTACAAGACGAAAAATTCTAATCTCACCTACAATCAGCTTATCGAAATTAATGCTTTTTTATAGACATCTCATAAGATTACATGATTAAATTATGAATGTACCTTCGGGATTTATGGGATTTTTGTTATACTATCTTTCTAGACGAATGAAAATTAACAAATTTCATGTAGCTACTTATAAATAAATAAGTAGTTAAAAGTAAGTCTCTAAAATAATGAAATGTACAGATTTTAAGATACTTAATTCAATTCATTTGTACATTAAGATCTAATTGGATTTAACTCTGGTAAGTTTGTGATGGTGATAAATAATTGTACTCTAAATATTTTAATATTACTACAAATGAATAAAAATTTGGCTCTCAACCCATAAAGTCATATATTTTTTTTAGTAAGTTCAAATGATAAACTACTGTCTGTACTTAATCTATATGTATTCAATACTAAAGAAAACAAATGAATCAGGAAATCTTTCCATATATACATACTCATGGCGATTAGTTGTACTTGTATCAATACAAATAAGAAACTTGCTGAAAGATGAAACTCTACTTTGAATTCGGGAATATGGAGATAATGAACAGAAGTTTGGATGAGGAGTTAGCAATTGAATACCACTACTGTGTTACGAATCAAAATGTAGAGAAGTGTAAATCCCTGTTCACCAAACCATTGAGGATTATTATGTACCAAAGTTCACTAAATATTTCACTTCGGGTACCCTAGAAACAGTACCATAGATTAGAGAGGGTGAAGACAATTCGGCTACAAAGTGTACTGGTTGAACAAAATTTGACGGAGGGAACACGTAAGACTCAGTAACTTCAAGGAGCGGTGATCCGTGAAATACATGATGTCTGTTTTTTCTTGTTTTGGACCCATGCATTCTAGTTGATTTCACTTTCCAGACTTACTAAAACTTGTGACAATAAGCTAATGTAGAGATAATCTGATCACGATCCATATTTGCCTAAGGAAACTGATCATTCGCTATTCTTAACATCAATAACTGGAGGATATAAGTTCTTGCAAACTGAACAAACGATCTCCCATTCTCGGTATATTTCTGGTGTGGTGAAAACGAGCTAAAATACTCATCATATTGAGGTTTTATTTAAAACCATATAGCTCCAATTCATGTAAAGTATAAATGGAGACTAGAATGATTATACGTGAAACAATTAATCAGCAAAATGTTCCATCACTGTAAACATCATTGAATATTCACATATTTGTTAATGTTTAACACTAAAAAGATTCACTAGTCTGGAAATACATTTGCTACTGTCTAAAAAAGGGATTTCTCTGTTTTCTATTTCTTTAAAATATATAGGAGATTATCTGCGTTATATCCCTAAGAGAATTATGAATGGTAACTTTTGAGAACCAATTATGGACCATTGTGATACATATATCCTTATTGTATAATTTTTAGGTAATTCAACTATGCATATTCATGTTCCTCTCATTATAAGCTTTAATTTGACCCATGGACTGTTACTATTTGATTTACCGTTCTTGAGTTATCCCCAGTCTATCAATTACTGTTTCCCTTATTCACAGCCACATTTGGCTGAATCTTGTACAAATGTTGTTTCTTATTTTATAGTACGATGTGGTCTGTCTGTTTGGTATATAAACCCAGTATGCTTGAAATAAGTGATTCACTTCGCAAAAGCTGTTATTGGTGTTCTAGACTTAACTGGCTGGGCTAGGCAGAAAGCAGGACCGATAGATGCTCTAGATTGCTCGTACGGGTTTTGTGTGTCATTAGTCCGATTGATAATTCACTGCTCTCTAATTAGCGGCATCGCCACGTCATATACTGATAGTGTCATAAGTCATAAGATATAAAAAATCTGCTCTAACAGATTTTATTCAGCCTAATGGAAAGTGTACACATAAAGTTAATAATGAACTTCTAAAATAGATAAGTTCTTTTGTTAAGTGATGATAATTCTGGTTAGTAGACATACACAATAAAAAAAACTAAAAATATTTGTGATCAGCTTTGTACTTATTTGATATTGAATGATACTTTAGGCTTTTGAAGATCAGTACAGTGTTTAAATCAGCTTATTGTATTTGAAAGTTATACTAGATGAGAACTTGTTTGGAATAATTTATGTTATTAACAGAAGGAGTTTTTTGTGAAAATTTTAGTAATTTTATGGTTGAAATCATGAGTCAATTGAAGTTAGATCATCATGGTAAACCTGGACGGGCGTTTCGTCCCATTATGGGACTCCTCAGTAGTGCGCATCCACGATCCCGCCTCCCGCGCAAGCGCTTAACCTCTGGACCACTGAACCGGCATCGAACGGTGTTAATGTCTAATATATGTTAGCTTTGACCTACCATCGAAATCTTTTTTGGTTTGTTAATGATAATATAGTATAGAAAATTCCAATATAGCTGTTTATACTAAAGGTTACTGAAGTGAATTCAATGTAAACATTCATTGGAAGTCCATGATAACATGATAGTGTAAACAGTTACATACATAGAGGGTTCATTTGGATATTTCTATAATATTTGTCACATGAAAGATTCCTTAAGTGATTGTTGAGGTTGTATGTAAGTATATGATTTTCTCCTAATAAGAAAGATCAAAGACTATAATCGATTCTAGCAGCTATGAAGACTTGAGATAACTTCCCACAGTTTGGATGGAAATGTTACTTCTAAATTATAAAAATCATGAAGAACTCATAAGAATTTCATTTTGTCTGATTCTATGGTAAGGACTCTTATTGAGACACAGTGATAAGGGTCTCAAACTCATAAAGAACATCAATTTCCTAAAGATCTTGGAAATATCATACTGATAAATTGCAACTATGTTGATTCTCAGACAAATTGTTTATCCCGAAGTGACTCCAGCCACTCAACAACACACAGTGCAAAATTATACTACGTTATGTAGTTTACTGGATTGTCTTCAATCTAATGAGAAGAATTTTTGCAGCATGTTTGCTTACCATTATTTAATGATCAATTTTTGAGAGAAAAAATCAGATTCCAGCGAAGGCATAAACCAGGAGGAAGCGCTGGAAGTGGATAGGATACACATTGAGGAAAACACCAAACTGTGCCACAAGACAAGCCCTCATACGGAGTCCTGAAGGCCAAAGGAGAAGAGGAAGACCAAAGAACACATTACGGCAAGAAATGAAGACAGACATAAGAAGAATGAACAAAAATTGGATAGAACTAAAAAGGAAGGCTCAGGACAGAGTGTGTTGGAGAATGCTGGTCGGCGGCCTATGTTTCATCGGGAGTAACAGGCCTAAGTAAGTAAGTAATGAATGAATGAATGAATAGTTTAATTCATTGAGTCAATTAAAGCTAGACCATTATAGAAAACCTGGAAGCGTTTGACAGCTTAGCTTTAATTGACACATGAATTCAACTATTAAATTACTACAATCACTATCAAACTCCTTTCTGACAATAATGAGTCCTCAACAAAACAATAACCCCCATAAAGTATTATGAATTTATTAGTAAATAGTATTCATGTATCAATTGGTTTAACCATAATAATGAATAACATTTTATTGAAGAAGAAAAAAGGAAAAAGAAAATTAACTAGAATAATTATATGACCAATTTATGTATAACTCCACCTGTAGCTCTTCTAGAGTTACTGCCGGTCCCAAGCCCAGGTAAAGAAGGAGGGTTAGGCATGGGGTTAACGACCCCACCTCGTGGAAAAACTAACTCGCTTAAAATAACACTATTTATGTATATTGAAGATGAACAAAATATAAATGACCAATGAATGATATTATAATGAAAGAAATGATATTAGTTTACCGAAGAAGAAGAATAAAAAAAGGAAGAAAAACAAAAAGAAAAAAACTTTTACTTTTCTCATAGAAACAAAATTATTGATTAATTTTTTTATTTTTTTTGTTGTTTATCTGAAATTTTTTTATGAAATGTATTCAATGGTGTATCATGTGCTCCACCAACTAATAGCCTATTGACTTGTCTACAGGTTTGGGTAAGTTTATATAATGGATGTATATTACTATTATTATTAGTAGTAGTAGTAATAGTAGTACTATTCATTATATTATTGTTTATAGAATCATTATCACCTTGACGACACGGATTTGACCAATCTATATATGATTTACTTGGTATAATTGAATGATGTAATGTGTCTGATTTTTGCATAACAGAAAAAAGTGAATCTTTCAAAGGTGGATAAAATTCATTTGAAAATTTCATTTGACCGGTTTTTTTAAATGGTCCAATGATTTCCTTGGAATACTTTAATTCATCTTTTGAGTGATATGATAATGGTGATGTTGATGATTGATGTGGAAGATCAGTTTCCTTCATTCTATTCAATAGATCATTAGTGGTGTTCGTTTCATATTTATCCATAGTATTATAAGCGTCAATTGCTTTGTGAAGTTTATCTTGATCATCTAATGAAACACTGGAAAGTAATTTTGGATTATAGATTGAGTTATCAGGTGATGTAAGTTGAACATTGGTTAAAGATGGATTATGTTCAATGTTATTCATATTTATAGGGATTGAAGATGATGGAGTTGTTGTAGTATCCGGTTGAATAACACGTTCAGTTTTACGAAATTTTGCACGTCGATTTTGAAACCAAACCTTAGAGGGGGGGGGGCAGGAAACGGAAATAAAGAATTCAAGGATAAAAATTTTTTATTTATATTTTAGAACATACATGTTAACTATTTTTTCAATATATCATATTGGTCAAAAACGGAATACAGTGGACAGCTAGCATGCAGCTGGACGATTTAGACTTCGCAGATGATCTGACTTGTCTATCACACACGCAAAAACAAATGCAAGAAAACACGACCAGAGTAGCAGAAGCCTCAGCAGGAGTATATCTCAATATAATATTCGGCAAAGCAAGAGCAGAATATCTACAATTTAAGAACATCTGGAACTCAAAACAATTGTGCGTCAACCAACATCAAGATCAGAATTTTCAATACAAATGTCAAGACAATTCTACTGTATGGGGCGGAGACGTGGAGAACTACAAAAGCTATCATCCAGAAGATACAAGTGTTTATTAACAGTTGTCTACGCAAGATTCTTCGGATCCGTTGGCCAGATACTATGAGCAATAACCCACTGTGGGAGAGAACACAGTAGATTTCAGCGATGGAAGAAATCAGGAAGAAGCACTGGAAGTGGATAGGACACATATTGAGGATATCACTCAACTGTGTCACAAGGCATGCCCTAACTCGAATCCTGAAAGTCAAAGGAAAAGAGGAAGACCAAAGAGCATATCACGCCGAGAAATAGAGATAGACATGAGAAGAATGAACAAAAGTTGGATAGAACTAGAAAGGAAGAGCCATGACAGAGTGGGTTGGAGAATGCTGGTCGGCGGCCTATTCTCCATTGGGAGTAACACGCGTAAGTAATTAAGTAAGTATATTAGTCGAAATCTTCGAAAGTAAACAAATTAAAAGATTTTTTAAAAGATCTCAAAAAGCTGTTAACTATTTAGTTACTACATATATCAGTAGAGTAGTACAACTTACTACGAAACGAATCACATATGTTCTCAAAAATGATCAATCACTGGGTAGTGATCAATATCATGTATGTGATGTCCTTCTTGGTGCAGATTGGGTCCTATCGACCAAGTCGCAATGTGGTTACTAGTCTAGGTGACTCGACATTGCGTGCACTTTGTTGAGATAAGATGGTGGTTGGAGACAGTCAATAGGAAACCCTGGACCTAGGTTTCATGCTACTTGGCACTCGTCAGCAAGGTGTACCTGTAATCTTGAGGGAACTGATATTCTCTAACGGAATCAATCCCGTGTCACTCAGCTTCACAATCAGAAACGTTAACACTGAGTTATCCGGGCCGCAACTAACCTCCTGTAGGACTGAGATCTCACAAGTGATTGATCATTGGGTGACACGGGATCGGATCCGTCAGGCAGCTTCAGTTCCCTCAAGATTACAGGATTACATATGTATAATAATCTGTTTCACAAGGTAATAATGTAAATAAAGCACGTGACCAGACTTCAAGCACTGCAGCCTACTCAAAGATGAACATGATACGATTAGAATAATTTTGTTTTGGTATTTCGCTTATTATGGTTTAAGTCATTTCGGAATGGAAGCAAGTACTTGGGAATCGAGTATTCCACTTTGATAAACTTCTGTTCTTTTCATAAAAGTAGTTTGTTTAGAAAAATTCAGATTTATTACACCCTTATCAAGAAAGTATCAAAAGTATCTATCAAAAACTTTCACACAAAACTACGATGAGATAACTATAAACAACAATTCACTTGGTGTTGTTTGCTTGTATCTCCCAATTATTGTTTAAGACTACAGTTGATCAGTCTCTTGTTGGCATACGTACATCCTGTGCGAACCGCCTCAATATTGCCTTAAGTCATCAGCTTTATAAACAAAGATAGATAATGGCTAGCAGTGGAATTCAGGACGCGCATTTCGTCCTACTGTGGTGTATGCTACTGATGTCGGTAGATATAAGTAGTATGTATCATCAACCAAAAGTGAAATACCTGGCAACAGAAGGTTAAGAAGATCGAATAAACGAGGATAGGAACAGAGAATGATTGCGTGGAGAATGAAGGAACAATCAAGTCTGAGAAAAGTAACTGACATTTGCAAAAGGAAAGTTAAGTTTGAAACAGATGATTGACATTTTGAAAATAAACAATTTGCTGTATGGCTCTCAGATTTTACTAACATTTTCTGTAATTATACATTCGAAAACATTCAATTGTCCGCACTTGTACTCTCGTTCACTACACTACCTTGTCATACATTCACTTGTTGTTGTTTACTTGTATCTTCCCATTGTTATTTTGAACTGCAATTGATCAGTCTCTTGTTGGCATATGTGCATTCTATGTTGAATGCGTCGATATATCGCCTGAAGTCACAAACTTTATAAGCATACATTTCTGTTTCTAACTAGAATTGATATAAAAACTCAGTAATAACTCCAAAAGGCAATCAAATAGCACACAGTGTTGAGCCACTTAGACTAGTGGCCATATTGCAACATGATCAATAGCATTCGATCAGCACTAAGAAGGACTTGACACTCATGATATTGATCAATACCCAATGATCAATCAATCGTGAATACCTTTATCTATATTAACAGACACTAATAATGATAATAATATCTTAAAAATAATAATATTGATAGTAGTACTAATATCCTAATATAGAAACATCGGACAATGTAAATGGCTTAGTTAAAAAAAATGATAGTTTATACCACTATACTACTGAATAACAATATTTGAGTAGTATCATTTACCTGAACTCTAGCTTCAGTAAGATCAATTCTTAATGCTAAATCTTCTCTAGTATATATATCAGGATAATGAGTTTCTTGAAATGCTCTCTCAAGTTCTTTCAATTGTAAACTAGTAAATGTTGTACGAATTCTACGTTGTTTACGTTTTTCATGTAATTGTGTTATACTTAAACATGATGATGATGAATTAGAAAAGTTAGATAATATTGGACTTGTTATTAGAGGATTGATGGTTGGGTTCATTGCTATGACTGGATTGTTTGTTGGATGAGGATTGGTATTTTCATTATTACTACTTAGGCTATTGGCTTTGTTATTGAAACGATCATCATGACAATGATTTAAAATGGATTCATCATGATATAGACCTGATTCATTGGGATTAATGATTGTTGTATTATAATATGATTGAGTATGATTATTATTATTAGATGATTGGTTCAATGTAAATGATGTTGAAGATTTTGATAGATCACGATTTATGATTGATCCATTATCAGAAGATGGTGAAGAAGATGGGAATTCATCTGGATAGGCTTTGTATTGACAATGATCTAGAAAGATTTAGCATGAATTGTATGATATTACACAAATGGAAACGATGAATTTGATAAATGAAATACCATAATACTATACTACATTTCCGAAACCAGTTTCATATTTGACCATCAATCAAAATGCCTGTATGGTCACTAGTTTTAGTCACTCAGAACTGTGTGTTAATGTTAAAGAATTTGAGGTGAATAGGGAGAGACTATATACCTAGATTGTGGGCTAATTGGTTGTCATCAGTAAATCGTAATCGTAATTTCAATTCACCGGTTAATAAGACTTTGACTAAGAATATATGATACATGTCAAATCTTATTTTTCCGGACATTTCAAAGGTCTTTCTGAAGATAAACTGATACCATATGATTAATAATTAAAAGCTATAACTAGAGCATAATAGCCTGTACCTTTAGTTACACCATGTATATATATATATATATATATATATCATTGATGGGTGCATAACATTGGATAATATTCATTGTGATCCCCTCCTTCTTTGTTTTGAATGATGTTTTGATAATTCTGGATCCATGAGATTCCCATCCCACAAGTGCATTTCATGCTTCTCTGGACGGCATCAGACAACTCCCTGAGTGTGTGGAGCATTTTCTTCTTCGTGACCTGAGTATAGATACATCTTTCTTGTATCTAGCCTTTGTTGTTTAGCTTGTATCTAATGGGTTTCACTGATTCCAAGTACTTCCAATTTGTATCTCTTCATCTCCATTGCTATTTGACTGGTCTTCCCAGTCTCCCACATTGTCCGAATGTTCCATGTGCCTATAAAAATTTTTGCTCTGGTTGTTAGAAGGGGCAGCATCCTCGTGACTTCCGAAGAATCTCGGCTTTGATTGTGAGGTGTCATAATTCTTCCTTCAACTCGGAGGTCAGATAGTAGATGGCCTGGATTATTTGTTCTGGTTAGCATATTTTAGCGAGTTAGTTTTCTACGTGATAGGGTTGCCGACGCCATGCCCAACCCTCCTCCTTTACCCGGTCTTGGGACCAGCAGTAACTCTAGAAGAGCTACAGGCGGAGTTAGGGTTAGGGTACAGGGATTTTTTTCAAAATTACTCATTTTAAATCAGTGTTCTTCATTAAGATAATCAAAAATCATGAATAGCTTTTTTGTTCGAATCATTTAGTTAATGTATAAACTGTCTGATTTATTTATACCCTACAATACAGTCATCATTGCTTTTATTTATTTGTTTAAAATAGTAACATGCCAATATTGACAATTATATTGATCAATTACTTGATAACTATACGCTATACATTGTTTAATATGAGCACCTTCTTTTTGTTTGTTCGTTATGTCATAAACTGCTTATTAATAAGTTAGTAAGTAGTCAATAAAAGACAAATCACTTTTCATTTATCTATAAATGAAAAAACAAAGAATGAATGTCACAATACCATCTGTTTACAATATTCTTGTAATTTATTGAGTCCTGCTGCCCCCCCCCCACGACCTCCACCTTACCAAACCATCCTTTTCATCTTTGTATTCCGGTTGAATATATATGCTATGTAAATGTGTGAAATTTGACAAGTATATTTATCTTAACTAAAACAACAATATAACCATTCAATTTCTATTGAATTTTGGTAACAAATTTACCCTAAACACATTTACATTGATAATCTATTCTACTTGTTAAAGCTTAAAAAGGCGGATATGTAGATAAAAGGCTTCAGAAATCTATGTCTCCTTCTTTCCATTTTATCCCATTTAGTTACATTATACTTTAGATCTATAGTGAACAAAACATCTGTCATATAATTATGTACTTGAAGCTTTCTATGGAATTTCAAAAATCCAGTGAATGCAGGGTAATAATGAGGGGTACATTCATATATATATATACGTATACAAGGGCTTGAAGACATTGTCTTTACATATAAACTCAGGTTGTTTCTTTTTCTTCTTCTCCTTCTATATTAGACCTAATAATCGTTTTGTCACTATGATACAACTCAAAATGGTTTTTTTGTTTTTTTTTGTTCTTTTTTTTTGTTTTTTTTTCATCCAAATAAGAATGAGAATGAAGAATGTTTTCCCCTTGTAATCAAGATTTCTCAAAAGTTACTAATAATAATAGAAATAGGGAATTCTATAAAATTACTTTTGGATACACCAATTTGTTTCTATAAAATAATAATGATTAATCGATGTTTTTGTTTTTTTTGTTTTTGTTTTTTCTTTTTTCTTTTTTTTGAAGAAGAAAAAAACGGGAAAACATATTGATAAATTGGGGAAAAGAAAATGAAAAAAAGATACATTTTTTTTATTTTGAAGATGGAATAATTTCTTAAAGAATCTAAGATAACTGTGTCATACTCTTTCTACCCCTTCGGAAAAAAAAATAATAACCAGACCATTTTCTTAAAGGGACTTCTTAGAATGAATCCTTCCTTTATAGAATATTCTCTTATGATAATGATATACAATAAAACATGCACCAATCGAGTTACACTTGACGGAAAAGCTTTGGAGGATGTGAAAATCTTTACATATCTGAGAAGCATCATTGATGAACACAGTGGATCTGATGCAGATGTGAGGGCGAAAATCGGCAAAGCAAGAGCAATATATTTACAACTGAAGAACATCTGGAACTCGAAACAATTGTGCATCAACCAACATCAAGATCAGAATTTTCAATACAAATGTCAAGACAATTCTACTGTATGGGGCGGAGACGTGGAGAACTACAAAAGCTATCATCCAGAAGATACAAGTGTTTATTAACAGTTGTCTACACAAGATACTTCGGATCCGATGGCCAGACACTATCAGCAAAAACCTACTGTGAGAGACAACAAACCAGATTCCATCCAGTGGAGGAAGAAATCAGGAAGAAGCGCTGGAAGTGGATAGGATACACATTGAGGATATCACCCAACTGTGTCACAAGACAAGCCCTCACATGGAATCCTGAAGGCCAAAGGAGAAGAGGAAGACCAAAGAATACAGTTTGCTGAGAAATAGAGACAGATATGAGAAGAATGAACAACGAGTGGATAGATCTAGAAAGGAAGGCGGAGGACAGAGTGTGTTGGAGAATGCTGGTCGGCGGTCTATGCTCCATTGGAAGTAACAGGCGTAAGTAAGTAAGTAAGCATAATGATATGAGAAAATTCATTCTGTTATTATTATCATTAATAATGGCATATATAAATGATATTTATAAACATCATCAAATAGACTGGGAATGAATAAGACTTCTTACAAAAATAAAAGTGTAAATGATGTTAAAGAACCATTTTTATGTGAATGAAAGGATTCTAATAGAGCTAAGTACGTTCAATATTGTCGATCATTGAGGTTCACATTCTCCTGAAAACTTTACTTTATCAAATTGATCTAATTAATCGAGATCTTATCCATAAAATCGTTTATAGGTTTGTTTCAATGAAACTTGTCATTAGTTTCACAGTATTTGGGCGCCGAGTTGATGTAAGGCATTAAATAGGAAGAATATGTATTTGTAAAATCTCAGCGAAGTGAATTTGAAGTAAATCCAACGTTTCGCCTGACAATCTGGTCCTATTTAATGTCTTACATCAACTCGGCGCTCAAATACTGTGAAACGATTCGCTCTAATTTAGGACGAAAGTTCTTATATATTTCTCATTAGTTTCATTATTGACTTTTAAAAAGCCTTTGAATACCTAAAGAAACTATGAGGAAAACTCTGGACCACATTTGTTTATATTATGAAAACTATTGATAAATGTGATAAGAATCGATGCTGATTAAAGTCACATTTGAGATGATACTTGTACTACAATAATTAGAATGTTTACAGAAAGTCTCTACAGTAATGTAATTAATGATCGTACATAGTTCACTCTCATACATACGAACAAATGCAGATGAAGACAGCAAATATAGCAGCAGCCTCCGCATCGATAGGTCTCTACATTCACAAAGGAAAAAGCAAGATTCTCAAATGCAACACGGAGAACACCAACCCAATCACACTTGATGGCGAAACTCTGGAAGAGGTGGAAACATTCAAGTACCTGGAGAGCATCGTTGATAAACGAGGAGGATCGGATGCAGATGTAAAGGCGAGGATTGGCAAAGCAAGGGCAGCATTTCTACAATTGAAGAACATATGAAACTCAAAACAACTCTCAACCAATTTCAAGGTCAGAATCTTTAATACGAACGTCAATACAGTTCTACTGTACGGAGCTGAAACGTGGAGAACTACTACGACCATCATCAGGAGGGTACAAGTATTTATAAACAGTTGTCTACGCAAAATACTCAACATCTACTGGCCGGATACTATCAGCAACAGCGTTTTATGGGAGAGGACAAACCAGCAGGTTCCAGCTGAAGAATAAATTAGGAAAAGACGTTGGAAGTTGATAGGACATACATTAAGGAAATCACCAATGTGCATCACGACTCAATCCCTAACTTGGAATGGTGAAGGGAAGCGGAAAAGAGGAAGGCCAAAGAACACACTACGCCGGGAAATAGAAGCAGATATGAAAAGGATGGATGTTAACTGGAAGGAACTGGAAAGGAAGGCTCAGGACAGAGTTGGATGGAGAATGCTGGTGGTGGGCCTATGCTCCTCGACGAGGGGTAACAGTCGTAAGTAAGTAAGTAATAGTCCACTTGAACATCATCTAAATCATGTTCGTCTTTACAAGAATTCAAATGAGTTCGCATAAACACACAAGGCTCGTGAAGAAATTGAGATTTTCGGATGAATTTTTACCTCTAAATTATAAAGAGAATAAGACACATTTACATAATTGAGTTCATGTCGATGTATCAATATAAATCAACTAACTTTTACTTCATAATACGTATGTAATATAGTGGTCATTAAGAGTAGAAGATACTCGTAAGTTACTACTATTTGACCACAGATGCCTCAGAAATATTGCTCGCATCTGCTGGGATCACCGGGTAAGTAATAATGAGGTTAGACGCAGGGTATTAGGAAATGATGGTAAATCAGTTGATAAGGTTGTGAATCTTCATCGACTGAGATGGTTGGGCCACGTGTTACGTATGCCTGAACACCGATTACCACGACGCGCAATGCTGACTAGTATTGGGGATGGTTGGAAGAGAGTTAGGGGCAGCTAGACCAAAACATGGCATCAGTGCTTGAAGTCACTAACTCCTAGTTCGAACAATGTTGGTAGATGCAGACTACTTGGTTGGGGTCCGTGTGACTATCGTAACCAATGGTTGGAGACTCTAGGTGGCATGACTCATAATTGATCGCAATGGCTTAGGTGTATACACTCTTTATCTTCCCTTCAACTGAGAGATTAAAATTGCTTCATAACTTTCTTCCTTCCTATAATATATCCTTATATACAACCTTTCTTTTATACATTAACACCACTAAATTAACTACTTCTATGAAGCCGGTGTCCATCTTGTTGTGCTAATGAGGTATGGCAACTTGGACCGATGCATATGTGTGCCTGGTCCTACGTTGAAGCTGACTGACTGACTGATGTAATATAGTTACATTCAATGTCCAACAAGCCTTAATCATATTGATAAATCTGTTCAAATCTTATGCAATCACTAAAGATTTAACAAACAAAAGAAGGTCTATTTATAATCAAAAGATCACTAGGTCTTCTTTATTAAAAGATGACTCCATTCAACAGAAAATAAACTTTGAAATTGACAGATTTATGAAACCGATAAGATTTTCAGAATTGCAGAAAACCAAGTATAGGTGAGTAACTGTCCAATTCTAATTCTAAACTTATCAAAGAAAAATCATCATATCTTCACTTCACTTTATAGCATGTCTTTGATAATTAATCAACTTTGTGTAGTAATGGGGTAAGAATCGATTTCGATAATCAAACCTCAGTTTCCAAGGCTGTAAAAAACTAAGCCGATATTATAAGATTATTATTGTCGTTCACTGATATTACATGATAAAACCTCCAATCAGAGTATCGATTTTTGTGACTTTTTACATAATCAGAAGGGGTTTGGTGGAGATTTTAGTAATTTTATACAATTGAGATCACTAGTCAATTGAAGCTAGACCACAATGGAAAACCTGGAAGCACTAGATGACCGTTTCGTCCTATTGTGGCACTCCTCAACAGTGCGCATCCATGACCTCGCCTCTCGAGATTCGAACCCAGGACCTACTAGTCTCGCGCCAGAGCACTTAACCGATAGACCAGGTTTTCCCTGGTTGTCTATCTTCAATTGACTCACGCTTTCAACTATGAAAATACTGAATCTCCTCAAAAACCCCTTCTGACAATCAAATGAACATTTACACGGTTCATAACAATTTCGCCCATGATAAAAAACAAGTTACTTTAGACCATTATTTAATGTGAACATCTTTTGAAGGAATGTTTTCACTTGATCTATAATAAAGAAAAGATTACGAAGGTTTTACATGGTTTTGAATTTCCTAAGAATATGGTTCATGTAATATTACTACTAGTTCATGTTACATAATTGATGTACACTAGTGAAAGGGACTAGACCAAATTCTGAAAGTTATTTATTGCCTTATAATATTTAATAACAATTTCATTATTGTTAGTTATATAATATACCCTTATGAGCCAGGGTAATCTTGCACTGTTTTTCAGGAGAACCAGACACCATCCAGACTTTCACGCGTCAACCCAAACAGTACAGCTCAATCCCGTTTAACAGGAGAGCCAGACACTGTCCAGGTTTAATCCAAGCAGTACAGCTCAATCCCGCCCTATGGGAGAACCAGACGCTATAAAGGCTTCAACGCTACAATCCGAACAGTACAGCCCAATCCTGTGGCGCAACCACTCAGGTACCAAACACCCTGGTGGACCACACTATTGTTAGTTCAAACTAATTAATTTTCAAGATATTTTCCAGTAAACAAAACCTATTGAAAATGATATCAATCAATAGTTTTATACATTAAAATGATATCTCATCAGATCCTTGAAAACAAACGGTTAAATTTCATTTCATTGATATCTTAGTGCCATGTAAATTGATATTCATTACCAATTATCTACGCAACATAATTCAGATCAGTTGAGTGGATATGGTCAGCTACAACCTACTATGACAGGAAACAAACCGACTAACAACTAAAGAGGAAATTAGGAAAAGATACTAGAGGTGGTTAGCACATACATTTCGGAAATCATCAAACTACATCATGAGACAAGTCTGAACTTGGATTCATAAAGACAAAAGAATAAAAGAGGAAGACTTAAGAACGTATTGAGTAAGAAATTGGAGACAGGTATCAAAGGAATGAATAGCAATTGAAAACAACTGAAAATGAAAGTTGAGGACAGAGTTGGTTGGAGAATCCTCATCAGTGACCTATGCTCTTCCACGAGGGGTAAAAGGCATAGATCACTAAATCTATGAGCCAAATTATAAAAAAAACACCATAAATTCTTAGATGAAAACAATTTTCAACTCCGAGTAAACAATCTTATGTCAACCAAAAAAAATAAAAAATTAATTTTATTGACATAAAAGGTAACTCTAAAAAATAATTGAATTATTGTCATAGAAAGAAAAACCTCCCTGCCTTAATCAATCCCTTCCTGTCTATGTACCATTTATCAATCTAAGATTTATTTGAATCAATGAACAATATTTGTATCTAGTCAATGAATTAACCAGTGAAAGATGAAAGTATTCAGGGTACAAATCAATAAATAAGCTACTTATTATTCAATTCAGTTAGTAATATATGAAGAGAAAGGAAAAAAAAGTTTTTTAATTTAATTAGGTAATTGGTAAGATAAATTAGTTGTTCATTCCCCCCCCTTTCTATAAGAAAACGAAAGGGGGGGAGGAAAAACTAGTCTACCTTTCACTTTCATTCTTCCAATAATAATATTCATTTCATTTTGTTTATCTAAACAATCCATTCCATTTACAGATTGTTTCATAGTTTTTAATAAGTAAAGTATTGGATACTATTTAATATTCCTAGTGAGTTGAATTGAGTTTTTGTTTTGTTCAATCAACCAAAGACAGATGGAAAATGGTAATGATAAGTGTTAGATTAGAAAGGGGAGTTACTGTGTGTGTGTGTGTGCATGTGCATGTGCATATGCATGTGTTATTGTATGTGTGTATATATAAATAAATCTCCCTGAATATAGAAAACAAGAAGAGAAAGTTTTGTTAATAAAACCGATTGATGTCAACTTCTTCTTCCATAATTGTTCCCGTGAGAGATACTTCACTAATGATCGTCTCAAATTTCAGACATTTTTTTTTCATTTATTACAATATAATTATACTAGAAAGTTAATGAGAGAATGATTGAGAATTCATATGATCTAACTTTTTAATTGACATCATAATTGTTATGTTTATTCTTATTTGTATACAATTTAGAATGGGAAATATGAATTTTATAGTTGAAATCTTGAGTCAATTGAAGCTAGACCATAATGGAAAAGCTGGAAGCACTGGACGGCCATTTCGTCCTATTGTGGGACTCCTCAGCAGTGTGCATTCACGGTCCCGCCTCATGAGATTCGAACCCAGAACTTATCAGTCACTCGCGCGAGGGCTTGTCCTCTAGAACCACTGAGACGATATCCAACGGTATTGCTGTATAACCTCAATCAATCCACGAAATTGAGCAACCGTCCACCATTGTCTTCAGTAAGTTACTATCTCGCGAGGCGTGATCGTGGATGCGCACTACTGAGGAGCACCACAATAGGACGAAACGGCCGTCCAATGCTTCCAAATTTTCCATGGTGGTCTAGCTTCAAGTGACTCGTGATTTCAACTGTAAGCACTATTTATCAATCAGTTCTTAGAATTCCATTTTATAAACCCAAGAAAAACACTCAGTACGATTGTTTCATTACTTTCGATAGGTAACTATACAAAATGTAAATATTGTGAAAAATCAAAAAAAAACATTTGAAATTAGTAAATGTTATACAATAGCCGTTTCTGGGTTACCTAATCAATATAAATCATTTACTTCTGATAGACCAGTTAAGTAAACGAATAATTGGTGGCCTGCGCAAACATACGGGTTACCTGTTCCTGTCATCTAGATATTTCAACAAGTTATCTAATTTCGTTTGTTTTAATACATCATTATGCCTATTAATCGCACAACCTATTCAGGTGCGTTTCTGAAAAGTGTACAACCTCTCACTGTAAAGGTTACAAAAGGCCTAATCAGAGATATCGTGGTTTCTGGCAATATGCAGCGAAAAGAATGTACGTTATTCAGATTTCCATTAACTAGACTGCTTACTTACAACTGGCGACCATTCAATATTTATCTTCAGGATCGACGAAGAAGTAAGAAACGGAAACTTGTTGAAATACTTTTTGCTGAGAATTCTATATTGTACCAAAAGATCTAATGCTGAATAAAGCTAATAATAATAATAAAGTAATAAGAAGCCACAAACTCCTATTGCTTTATACATTTCGAGATTTTGTTTTCCTTTTAGAGCTTATCCCACTCCATTTCAATATATATTAAACTCGAAATGTTTATATGAAAAAGAGTCATTTAATTATCCAATCTGTTTTCTGTAACTGTTTGTCTGATGAAACTTCTGAAGTCATGAAGATTCAATGAATTTTTAAATTTGGTTCCACTACAGTAAATTCATTATTAATTAGTTAATAGGTGCTAACCAATTTGAATGGGAATATAAAACAAATGTATCAAAAATCTGTTTCCTTAGCATCGGTTTCTAGCCCAAGATTTTTAAAAAACCACAATGTAATGTAATGAACCATCATAAATACTCCTCTTATATTTGACTTGTATCGCCAGACTTATGTTGTTATCTAATTAACTTTCATTGGCAAATTTTGATGAAGTTTTGTTCTCTGAGCTGGATGGTTTGGTCGTGAGGCTTTCATCGTCCTTCTGAACGACATCATCAGCACAAACTTCGGGTAGAAGTAAAGTGTATGGATTTCTACACATGTGGAGAAATCCAAACACTTCACTTCATCAAAATCATTCACCTGAGCTACAAATCTTCTCCACCATTGGTAAATTTTGTCTATATTCTGATGTTCTTAGTAAAATTAAAACATGCATCAACCAGTGCCGCTACCAGAGGTGTTACCAACTAGCTATAAGTTATGTAAACTTTCCAAATTCATAACTACTGAAACGGTAACAGTACCGATGACTTGATAATATTATAAGTAAATAAGTAATAAATGAACCCTGTTTTTCATTTACGATTAAACGTACGGAAGGTTTGTAGCTCAAGTGAACGATTTCTGTAAAGATTTATTCTCTAATCCTGGGTAGTTTAATTTCAAGCCTTTCATCGTCCTTCTAGACAAAATCATCCGACCAAACTCTCAAATTCAACCACATCGTTTTGGAGAATGAAACTTCGCCAAAATTTTTGTATTGTATAGCCATTATTCAAAGTCTAATCTAAAAACAGTATTACTTTTCCCTTAGTTACTAAATGAGTAATTATATACATCGATTCTATTTAAAATAACTACTGGTAGCTTATGTTGTCCAAAAACAACAAAAAAGAACTTTTCAATTCAATTTCTCAACTCACAGAATCCAATCCAACATTATCAAAACATGTTACAATGAATATATAACATATATAATTAGATGCATTATCCTCCTACTATCCATAATCTAACTCCATTTCTACTGATCAAATTAATGATTTCAATAAATATATATAATCAAGTTATACAATTTAAATGTAATAGTCACACCCCCCCACCATGACAACAATAATAAAGTTAAATAGATGGACAATGTCTGCCCCCCCACCACCACCTTTTAGTTATTTTGTAGTAAATCAAGTTATCAATGAATTATTTAAAGCCTTAGTTTCCCTTTTTTGGCCTATAACTTAATTTTACTTAATTCAATTTACTTCATTTATGTAAAAAAAAAGAAAGCCACCCCCCTCCTCCCCGATAAACCTTATACATTTGTTGGTCTTTGCTTATTTTATTTCTTTTTTTGCTTTTCATGATTTTTGTTTTAATGTATTCAATCAATGAATATAGTAACGGCATGTTGCACAGCTACCGGGCTGTTCAAATAACTTCCCTATGAAATATACAGATTATTGGGTTTTTTTATTTATTCATTTAACGTATATCTTGAGAGAGGATTTATTTATGCATATATTTCTAATTAGGAGAAATCCCTAACGTAAGGTGTGTGTGTGTGGCTGTGTGTGCATGAGGGTCAAATTAGGTAAACCCCCCAAGAAATATAATCTGATCATCAGCTTAATAAGATTTAAAAAAGTAAATTGACAGGTCTCTCTAAAATAATAAAATAAATTACATTAGTGCTATATATATAATAAAAAGAGGAAAAGCAAATTAGCGAATAAGTTAATTTGTACATATATATAAGTAAGGAATAAGGGTGCTAGTCGTTTAGAGTAATAATATCACTTGACTTATTCACTTACCAATTGTGCCATTTGTAACATAAACATATTCGACTCCCAACACATTGTACTATATTGTTGAAAGACTGACCTTCCAAATATTGAACATGTTGAATAGATGCATTCATTTTAATGGAGTTTTGTCCTTTGAGCTGAACCAAACCATCTAGCTCAGAGAACAAAACTCCATCACAATCATCCTCCTGAACTAAAAATCTTCTCCACCATCACAAGGTGTATTCATTATTGATAATAAGTAAGTTCTAATTATTCTATCATGATTAATTTATTCATTTTTGTCATAGTCTTATCCTTTAAATAATAGAACTAATTCACTTAGTATTGCTTGTTTGAATCTTCCCATTGATGTTTTTAGGACTGCAACTGGTCAGTCTCGTATTGGCATATGTGCATACTGTGCGTATTGCCTCGATATAGCCGTAGTTCACAAGCATGGTAAACAAAGATGGATAGTGGCTAGCAGTGTAAATCCAGTGTGATGCGCGTTTCGTCCTATTTGGGACTCGTCAGCTGGATGCACCTGTATCTCAGAGTTGATGTTCATTCTGGGATTCGAAAGGTACTGGGTTCGACTCCTAGAGTGAACATCAACTCTGAGATGCAGGTACATCCAGTTAACGAGTACCAAATAGGACGAAACGCGCATCACACTGGATTCCACTGCTAGCCACTATCCATCTTTGCTTACAATGGAACTAATTGTTCTATAATAATTTAAGACCTAATAGTTATACTTTCAGTAGAATATCTAATACATAACACCTAATGAAAGTATAACCATAATAGGAATAATATATTTGTAAAATCTCAGCGAATGAATTTGAAGTAAATTCAACGTTTCGTCTGGCAATCTGTTTCTAAGCCTTTTCAAGGAAATATAATCAAACATCCAAATTATCGAATATAAATAAGTACATGGTTCTCCGGTTCATTGTATACGGAATAGGTCATCCAATCAACGTTAAAAATGTTTAAACTAGGTATATGTATTAGTGTGTTGGATTTTTCCTCAAATTCACTTCGCTGAGATTTTACAAACTTTCCGTGTCCACCAACCCGGTTAAAGCGACGGACATTCGCTTTTCGTCCTCTCAATTTTGTAAACAACACCTCCGTCACGAGAGGGCAGTGATTAGGACTTCCCTGGCAGAGGCTATATACGCTAGGCCATGTGAGAGCATTTTGAGAGGGAGAGCAGACTTTCCCCACTCTCGACCGTAGCAGGACATTTGGGGGCTAGTTAAATTACATACTAGTTGTATACTTACTCTATAATCAAATTTAAATTTCATATACATTATGATTATAGGAATATGTAATGTTTCAATAAATTATAAACGTCATTGTTTCCTATTGAATCCCGGTGGTTTCAGATTTGAAGTATTCACTACTAAAAATATGATTTCGTTAAAATGTTCAATTTTGATTTAAATCATCCACGTACCTATCTGTTTTATTCATATTTGATTAAGATATTGTTATTATAATTATGATAAGAATAACTATTAATCACATAACGTATCCAGGTGCTGTTGAAATCATGATTCAATCGAAGCTAGACCACAATGGAAAACCTGGAAGCACTGAACGGCCGTTTCGTCCTATTATGGGACTCCTCAGCAGTGCGCATTAGCGACTCATGATTTCAACTATGAAAACACTAAAATTTCCACAAAACCCTTTCTGATCTGTATTCGGGTGTGTTTGTGAAAAGTGTATAACCTTCCGTTGTACAAGTTACAAAAGGCCTAAACAGAAAGAACGTGGTTGCTCGCAATATGTAGCGAAAAGAATTGAACTGCTAACACCTAACTGGTGATCACTCAATATTTATCTTCAGGATCGACCAAGAAGTAAGAAACAGAAACCTGTTGAAATACATTGCGCTGATAGTTCTATATTGTACCAAAACTATAATATTGAATAAAACTAATAATAATGATGATGGCCAGACACCATCAACAACAAGTTACTGTGGGAAACCTGGAAGCAGTGAGAGCCTGTTTCATACTATTTTGGGACTCCTCAGCAATGCGCATCCACTACTCCACCCCACGAGATTCGAACCCAGGACCTGTCAATCAGACGCACGTGCGCTTAACCTCTCGAACCACTAAGCCGATATCCAACGGTGTTAATGTCTAACTTCAACCAATCCACAAAATTGAGCAACCGTCCACCATTATCCTCAGTGGGTTACTATTTCACAACAGACCTGGCTGAACTCCACTGGTCACTGCTTCTCACTGGAAATACAGGAAATACATTTCGGAGCCAGTCACTAGTGAGCATATAATCACTACCAGAACGGGGGTTTTGTGAAGATTCCAACTATAAAATTACTAAAATCTCCACAAAGCCCCCCTTCTAATAAATATTATTCAAGCAAAAAATTATTACCAGCATTTACAACTTTTCATTATACAATCATCCAGAGAATTTCTTGAATTTATCTTTATTGTTAAATCTTTCTTAGTCATAAAAGAAATAGCTTCATTACAAACCCATTTCAAATACAAAAATAAGAAACGTTTACACTGATACTGTATTTAACTCCAGTGAATACTGATGTTGGGATATAACAAAAGTAAAAAAAATGTTTCAATTCTACAGTTGATAACATAACTGAAACATTAGAGAGTGTTTCCCTTTATGGTTAGGAACATTTCAAATGAATTGAATACATCTTCTTCAAGATAAGTTTAGTTCACTCTTGGACTCGAACCCGGTACTGTTCGCTTCAAACGCCATCGCGTTATCCACTCAGCTACTGAGTCCTGATAGTCACTTGCTTGTGTAATCGGGTGAAGTTTAAATTTACTTGGTAATATTTACTTGAATCTTCTCATTGATGTTTAGGATTGATCAATTACAGTCTTAAACATCAATGGGAAGATTCAAATAAACAACACTACTAAGTGAATTGAATAGTTTCACAGTTTTTGTTCCAAAATTATTTTTATATGTGAACATTGACTGATTAATATTTGAAGTCAATATTTCAGAAAAATCGATATTTTGTTTTTCTAGAGAATGGTTAAACATTAGCCTAGTTACATATTCCATAGACAGATGTATATCAAATCATACAATTTAGTGTTAAGCTTATTTCTCTGACATTAAATGGCGTTAACTTATTCAAATTCTGATGTTTACAATTTATATGTTTATGATTATTTTGCAAATTTTCGACGACAAACTTGAACTTTATTACATAATTGACATACTAGGAATAGATTCAAATGATGAATACATAACATCAAGAATTAATTTACGGGATCGTGGATGCGCACTGCTGAGGAGTGAGTCCCACAATAGGACGAAACGGCCGTTCAGTGCTTATAGGTTTTCCATGGTGGTCTAGCTTCAATTGACTCATTATTTCAACTATGAAAATACTGAAAAATCCACAAAAACCCCTTCTGATCTATAATCATATGCTCACTAGTGACTGACTCCATGAGGTATTTCCTTGAGTTCTAGTGGGAAGCAGTGACCAGTGGAGTTCAAACACGTCTGTTGTAGAGATATCAACTCACGGAAGACAATTGGTGAATGGTTGCTCAACTTCGTGGATTAGTTGAAGTTAGACATTAACACCGTTGGATGACGGCTCACTGGTCTATCGGTTAAGTGCTATGGCGCGAAGCTGGTAGGTCCTGGGTTCGAATCTCGCTCGCGAGGCGGGATCGTGAATGTGCACTGCTGAGGAGTCCCATAGTGGGACGAAACGGCCGTCAAGCAGTGCTTCCAGGTTCTCCTTGGTACTCTAGCTTCAATTGACTCATGATTTCAACTATGAAAATACTAGGAATAGATTCAAATGATCCAAATATAACATCAAGAATTAATTTAATACCCCAAGTGATATATGATTGAGTAGAAAGCACACATGGTAAAAATTTATTGTCTAAAATGACGTAAACAGTTGTCTAGTATTCCCTCTTTTCCAGGAGTTATCCAAATGAATTCTAAGTAAATTCAACGTTTCGCCTGGGTATCTGGTTCAAGCTTTTTCAAGGAAATTTAATCAAACATCAAATACATTCTTCCTCTCTAATGTCTCACATCAACTCGTCGCCCGAATACTGTAAAACTATTCGACCACATATAGACGAAAGTTCTTATATGTTATCCTGATGATATCCGTTCATCTTGAAAAACTAGTTTGGATTGAATAATTCATATCAATTCTTATTATAATAATATCGTTATTACCTGTGATCAGCTTTGACCAGCTTTGAAAAGAATTTCTAAAATTCTAATAAAATGCCATACTTATTGGAACTTATAACAGTTACTCACTTACGCCTGTTACTCCCAATGGAGCATAAGCCACCGACTAGCATTCTCCAACCCACTCTGTCTTGAGCCTTCCTATCTAGTTCTATCTAACAGTTACCAGTAGTTATTGTGAATAATTACAGAAAAAATCATAAATAGGCATATTTCCTTACTACAACTCATGAAATTTCAGAGTTTGATTACGTATGAAGTCATTGATGGGCACCTATTAGCTAATTCTTAAATTTCGGTGATTATCCAACTACTGTCATTACATGTTGTTAAACTTTGAAATTCAATAATCTTCACAACATTTTTATATTCATTAGACACGAATCCCGCGGGGCGGGATCGTGGATGCCCACTGTTAGGACCAAACGGCCGTCCAGTAGTTTCAGGTTTTCCATTGCGGTCTAGCTTCGATTGTCTCATGAACTCAAATATTAAATTAATATAATATTCATAAAATCCCCTTTCTGATAATAATACCAACAAGCTTATAATTGAAGTCTGACAAAGTATATTATCAATGATCTGCCATCACTTATTACTTGTATTTCTACCTTTTACCAGTTATTAGGTTTGTTTTTTGAAACAAAATAGAGACGTTTTGATCATATGAAGATCATAACGGCTGTTTATTCGAATTAATAGATACTAATGGAATGGAATGATTTTGAAATTTTAGTTAAGCACCTTCAGTTGTCACAGGGTAACCTTTTATGGTTGATCAGTAATTATAAATAATTAATCATTCAGGATAGAACTAGAAAAGAAGGCTCAGGATAGAGTGGGTTGGAGAATACTGGTTGGCAGCCTATGCTCCATTGGGAGTAACAGGCGTAAGTAAGTAAGTAAGTCATTCAGGTTATTGAATTATTAACTACGATATGTTTTATACAACAAATTATTTCCTTAATCCAACTCTTGTCAGATTTACAGACTATAAAGATTCGATTAAATCGATACGTTAAGTACCTAATTCGAAATAAACATATTGGGATTTTAAGTTTAATCTATAAAAGATGAAGTCGTCAGTCTTAGATGTAACAAAGTACCTTCATCAGTTATGTCAGACAAAGATCATGTACTGAAAAAAATCTGGCAAACAAAAACTATCAAATTTCTGTCCACTGACTGAATGGTAAGATAGCTAACTCAAAATTCAAAGCTTCTATATTCTCATAGTTGAAATCATGAGTCAATGGAAGCTGGACCACAATGGAAAACCTGGAATCACTGGATGGCCGTTTCGTCCTATTATGAGACTCCTCAGAAGTGCGCACCCACGATCCCGCACCCGCGAGATTCGAACCCAGGACCTACCAGCTTCTATATTCGTTAAAATGTGTGATTGAAACGTTTATACCTGCAAAGTTACCAACGATAACGAAACAGATATGTCAAGTTACATTATCCATAAGTGATCCCAATGAAGGATAGAAAATACTTTCGTACTAACTTAGTTAACAGCAACAATATTCAAAACAACACACTGTCCATCACATTATACTCCAACTGAAATAATATAGAAGTTTGCTATGATGTGTTTAGATAAATATTTGACAAAGAACTTCCAGATATATTTACCTTTACTTCAACGATCAACTTGCGATGAACCTACATGTACATATAGAACTGAAGAATTATTATTGTAACCCTGATTGTTTACTAAGTAGTTATCAATTTTATGCATATCTAGCCCTTGGTGTATAGTAGCTACTATCGATTATGTTACAATGTCACCAACAGTATAGCCTAAATTTGTTTTAATGGTATATGTTTTCAGGCAGTCAGATACAAGCTCTAAAACTAAGATATTTAAATAACTTATCCTATTCATAGTTGAAATCATGAATCAATTCAAACTAGACCACCATGGAAAACCTGGAAGCACTGGATCATTTGAAGTTAGACATTAACATCGTTGGATGACGGCTCAGTGGTTTATCGGTTAAGTGCTCCGGCGCGAAGCCGGTAGGTCTTGGGTTTGAATCTCGCGGGTGCGAGGTCGTGGATGCGCACTGCTGAGGAATCCCACAATAGGACGATTTGGCCGTCCAGTGATTCCAGGTTTTCCATGGTGGTCTAGCTTCAATTGACTCATGATTTCAACTATGAAAATATTGAAATATCCACAAAAACCTTTTCTTATCCTATTCAGATAGACAGCATACAATATTCAAAGCAACACACTGTCCATCACATTATACTCCAACTGAAATAATATAGAAGTTTGCTATGATGTGTTTAGATAAATATTTGACAAAGAACTTCCAGATATATTTACCTTTACTTCAACGATCAACTTGCGATGAACCTACATGTACATATAGAACTGAAGAATTATTATTGTAACCCTGATTGTTTACTAAGTAGTTATCAATTTTATGCATATCTAGCCCTTGGTGTATAGTAGCTACTATCGATTATGTTACAATGTCACCAACAGTATAGCCTAAATTTGTTTTAATGGTATATGTTTTCAGGCAGTCAGATACAAGCTCTAAAACTAAGATATTTAAATAACTTATCCTATTCATAGTTGAAATCATGAATCAATTCAAACTAGACCACCATGGAAAACCTGGAAGCACTGGATCATTTGAAGTTAGACATTAACATCGTTGGATGACGGCTCAGTGGTTTATCGGTTAAGTGCTCCGGCGCGAAGCCGGTAGGTCTTGGGTTTGAATCTCGCGGGTGCGAGGTCGTGGATGCGCACTGCTGAGGAATCCCACAATAGGACGATTTGGCCGTCCAGTGATTCCAGGTTTTCCATGGTGGTCTAGCTTCAATTGACTCATGATTTCAACTATGAAAATATTGAAATATCCACAAAAACCTTTTCTTATCCTATTCAGACAACATAAAATGTTCAACAGATACAAACATTAAAATATTAGATTAAGACTAATTACCCCCAAGTTTGTCCATTTCTCTATGACTATTAGATTCTTCTTCTGAATGATTGAACATTGGATTGATTGACTTTGAAACATTGCACTGCTGATTAAAGTTATTCTTCGCGAAACACATTTGGTTAGGGTTATTATTACCATTAAAGACTATAGAGTTTGGACCATCAAGACTACTATTATTGTTATTAGTACTATATGTCTTTTGTTCATGATAAAGTTTTCGTAATGAATTATTTGCATTACAATTATTGTAGAATTGTGTCAATGTACTATCAGATGAAGGATTGTATTGAAACATATTTTGATGATCATAATCATTTGAATGATATTTTAATGTTGATTCAGAACTGACGGTTGTCATTGAAGTTGAAGAACTTGGACAGTCAGTCAATAAAGATGGTAGTAACGGAAATTTACTTCCATTACTACCAGTACCACTACCACACTCATTGAAATTTCTAGAATTTTTTGTTAAGTAACTTGATAACTGAGTATTAAACACATTTGAATCAGTAAAATTTGATGAAGTCAATGTAGATAAACTCGTATATGTATCTAATGGATATGAAATGGATAAATTAGATCTTGTCAATGAAGCAGATACATCACTTGTCGTTTGATCCATAGGACAAAAGTTATTGATATTCGTTTTATGAATTCCAGCCATCTGATTGTATATCAATGGATCATTCATAGTATCATGACATGAATTCTGTGCTATTGTTGCAAATTGTTTCCAATGAGTTGAATTCCAAACAATTGGATCAAATAATGGGATAAATGAAGTTTCATTTATATTACTTGTCATTGTTGTCATGGTACTTGGTGCTTCAGTGTAAATACATACTGATTCTTTGACATCATCTTTGAATCGTCTTTCATTTTCTTCATTATTTAAACTTGTAAAGTATTTAAGGTTTGATAATCCCATTACTGATTCATTATTATTATTAGTCTTATATGAATAAGTATAACTCTGACTTGGATCTTGTTGTATGTTCGAATGGACTGTTTCATTATTTGACGGAACAAAACTTGACGTAAAGGTTACATTTTCCGGTGGATTATCTGAACAATATAAATCTCCTGTTGATAGATTTGTCAATTTTATTAGATCATTTGTAATGTCAACATTTCTTCCAAGATGATTCTCAGTTACCAAAGACTGGAATGAATTATTCGTTGAAGTTCCATTAGAAGTGGTTGGATTGTGTAAGGATTGATTAATTAAAGGATTATGTAATGCAAATCCTAAATGAGTATAAATGTTACTCGGAGTATTTCCATGGGTAATGCCAACATTATTATTATGATTATGATAATGATAGTTTAATTCAATTTGTCCATTTGTTGGTTGATTAACTTGGGAACAAAGTGTTGGATTATTAGATTCCATATTATAAATATTTGGCATCACCATTCATTTAGATACTACCTTAGAAATTAAAACTATATTTTTTTTGGTATTTCATTTTGAACAGTGAGTAACATATTACATAATAGGATTAGATTAATTATTTTTAATTTGTATAGTTTATTCTTCCAACGCCCCCTCCCCTCCCCCCTCCAAAAAAACCCCCACACTCTATTGTATCTTAGGCATTTTGTTTCTCATTCGTTCCTATTTTGTAAACTCATAATATTTTCTAATGAAGAGTAACTTTATAAATAGACAAATAAATATACAGACAGTCAAAACAAAAAACTGTCCTATTCTTTTAACCCCCTCCCTCCTCCATTTAACTCTTCACAACAGCAACAAAATAGTTTCTCACCCTTAGTTAGGAAAACTCTAAAAACGCATTTAGAAAACATTGGTTTAGAAAAGAAAATTGGGAAGCGAGGGGGGGTAGAAAGTTATTCTCTCTATTCTCTAATCTACTCTAACTTAATTTGTAATAATATAAACATAACAATTAGATTAATTTAATTTGATTGGCGATAGGGAATTATTATTAATTTTATTACAAACGGTTGTTAAATGTTACAATATTATAGATTTTTCATTTCATATGAGAGTATTATGCTTTGACTCAGAACTATTGATCAAGTAAAGAATAAATGAAACAAAAGTTAGCTTCGCCTGTAGCTCCTCCGGGGGTTACTGCCGGTCCCAAGCCTGGGTATAGGAGGAAGGTTGGACATAGGGTTAGCGACTCCTATCCCGTAGAAAACCAACTCGCTAGAAATAAAACGCTAACCAGAAAAAATAAGTAAGTAAGTAAGTACTACAAAAGTTGAATATTTTTGGGACATATTGATATATATTTCACAGTGTGACTGGGATTGAAGTCTACGACAAGCGTTTTTTTCATATTTATGACTAGTCAGTTTGATGTAGTCGCATATTAGTGTTGTTATTTATATAATAAGATTTAGTAGTCATCACGATGAACATCACAGCAGCCTGCTTAAACATCTGGGCTACCTTTTCCTGTCATCTATATATTTCAACAAGTTATCTGATTTTGTTTGTTTTACTACAACATTATGGCTATTAAACGCACAACCTATTCAGGTGAGTTTCTGAAAAGTGTACAACCTTTCACTATAAAGGTTACAAAAAGCCCAATCAGAGATAACGTGGTCGCTGACAATATGCAGCGAAAAGAATGCACATTATTCAGGTATCGATTGACTGAACTGCTAACACCTAACTGGCGATTACTCAATATTTATCTTCAGAATCGACCAAGAAGTAAGAAACGGAAACTTCTTGAAATACGTTTTGTTGAGAATTCTATATTGGAAGGGGTTTTTGTGGATATTTCAGTATTTTCATAGTTGAAATCATTGGTCAATTGAAGCTAGATCACCATGGAAAACCTGGAAGCACTGGACGGCCGTTTTCAACTATAAAAATACTGAAAAATCCACAA